>NC_060141.1:853164668-853269668 GCF_021461385.2 Schistocerca piceifrons | reverse complement strand
AGATTCTATATATCGTCTTCCAGCTGACTTGTTTTCATGGGGATATTGCTGCCTCGGGCTCCATATGGTCGCTCACCTGTGAGTCTAGATTTTCAAATCCGACGAGAAACTGATTGTTAATTGTAACGTTCAATGCCTCCAAATGACGATGGAACACTAAGATTGTGTCGAGAGTCAATACATCAACCTCCAGCCGACTTGTCTACAAGGGCATATTGCCGCCTCGGGCTCCATGTGGTTCGTCTCCTGTGAGTCTAGATTTTCGAATCCGACGCGAAACTGATAGTTAGTTGTAATGTTCAGGGCCTCCTAAAGACGATGGAACACTCAAATTGCGTCAATATTCAATACATCGGCCTCCAGCCAACTTGTCTCCAAGGGTCAGTTGCTGCCTCGGGCACCTTATGGTCGTTCTCCTGTGAGTCTAGAGTTTCGAATCCGACCCATAACTGATAGTTAATTGTAACGTTCAGGGTCTCCTAATGACGTTGGAGCACTCAAAATGCGTCGCGATTCAATACATCGTCCTCCAGCGGCCTGGTCTCCAAGGGGATATTGCTGCCTCGGGCACCATACGGCCCTTCTCCTGTAAGTCTAGATTTTCGAATCCGACGCGAAACTGATAGTTTATTGTAACGTTCAGGGCCTCCTAAAGACGATGGAAATCTCAAATTGCGTCAAGATTCAATACATCGTCCTTCAGCCGACTTGTCTCCAAGGGTCTATTGCTGCCTCGGTCACCTTATGGTCGATCTCCAGTGAGTCTAGATTTTCTATTCCGACGCAAAACTGATTGTTAACTGCAACGTTCAGGGCTCCTAATGACGATGGAACACTCGAATTGCGTCGAGATTCAATACATCAACCTACAGCCGACTTGTATACAAGGGATATTGCTGTCTCGGGCACCGTATGAACTTCTCCTGTGAGTAAATTTCCGAATCCGACACTAAAATGATAGTTAATTGTAACGTTCAGTGCCTCCTAATGACCATGGAACACTCAAATTGAGTCGGGATTCAATACATCCTCCTCCAGCCGACTTGTCTCCAAGGGGATTTTGCTGCATCGCGCTGCATGTGGTCCGTCTCCTGTGAGTCTAGATTTTCGAATCCGACGGGAAACTGATAGTTAATTGTAACGTTCAGGGCCAAAATTGCCGATGGAACACTCAAATTGCGTCGAGATTCACTACATCGGCCTCCAGCCTACTTGTCTCCAAGGTTCTATTGCTGCCTTGGGCACCTTACGGTCGTTCTCCTGTGAGTCTAGATTTTCGAATCCGACGCAAAAATGATAGTTAATTGTAACGTTCAGGGCCTCCTAATGACGATGGAACACTCAAATTGCGTCGAGATTAAATACATCGTCCTCCAGCCGACTTGTCTCCATGGGGATATTACTACCTCGGGCCTCTTATGTTCGCTCTCCAGTGAGTCTAGATTTTCGAATCCGACGCGAAACTGATTGTTAATTGTAACGTTCAGGGCTTCCTAATGCCCGAGGCAGCAATAGACCCTTGGAGACAAGTCGGCTGAAGGACGTTGAATTGAATCTCAACGCAATTTGAGTGGTTCATCGTCATTAGGAGGCCCTGAATGTTACAATTAACTATCAGTTTTTCGTCGGATTCGAAAATCTAGACTCACTGGAGACGGACCATAAGGTGCTCGAAGCAGCAATATCCCCTTGGGGACCAGTCCGCTGGAAGACGATGTATTGACTCGCGACGCAATTAGAGTGCTCCATCGTCATTAGGAGGCCCTGAACGTTACAATTAACTATCAGTTTCGCGTCTGATTCGAAAATCTAGACTCACAGGAGAAGGACCATATCCGCCCGAGGCAGCAATATCCCCTTGGAGACAAGTCGGCTGGGGGCCGATGTATTGAATCTCGACGTAATTTGAGTGTTCCATCGTCATTATGTGGCCCTGAACGTTACAATTAACTATCAGTTTTGCGTCGTGTTCGAAAATCTAGACTCACAGGAGAACGATCATAAGGTGCACGAGTCGGCAATAGACCCTTGGAGACAAGTCGGTTGGAGGACGATGTATTGCATCTCGACGCAATGTGAATGAGCCATCGTCATTAGGAGGAGCTGAACGTTACAATTAATTTTCAGTTATGCGTCGGGTTCGAAAATCTAGACTCACAGCAGAACGATCATAAGGTGCCCGAGGTAGCTATTGACCCTTGGAGACAAGTCGGCTGGAGGACGATGTATTGGATCGTGACGGAATTTGAGTGTTCCATCGTCATTAGGAGGCCCTGAACGTTACAATTAACTATCAGTTTTTCGTCGGATTCGAAAATCTAGACTCACAGGAGACGGACCATAAGGTGCACGAGGCAGCAATATCCCCTTGGAGACCAGTCCGTTGGAGGATGATGTATTGAATCGCGACGCAATTTGAGTGCTCCATCGTCATTTGGAGGCCCTGAAAGTTACAATTAACTGTCAGTTTCGCGTCGGATTCTAAAATGTAGGCTCACAGGGGAACGACCATACGGTGCCCGAGGCAACAATAGACCCTTGCAGACAAATCGGCTGAATCCCGATGTATTAAATCTCGACGCAATTTGAGTGTTCCATCGTCATTAGGAGGCCCTGAACGTTACAATTAACAATGAGTTTCGCGTCGGAATCGAAAATCTAGACCCACAGGAGACGGACCACATGGAGCCCTATGCAGCAATATCCCCTTGTAGACAAGTCAGCTGGAAGTCGATGTATTGACTCTCGACGCAAGTTGAGAGTTCCATCGTCATTAAGAGGCCCAGAACATTACAATTAACTATCAGTTTTGCGGCGGATTCGAAAATCTAGACTCACCGGAGAACGACCGTAAGGAGCCCGAGGCAGCAATAGACTCTTGGAGACAAGTCGGCTGAAGGACGATGTATTGCATCTCGACGCAATTTGAGTGTCCCATCGTCATTAGGAGTCGCTGAACGTTACAATTATCCATCAGTTTCGCGTCTGATTCGAAAATCTAGACCCACAGGAGACGGACCACATGGAGCCCGAGGCGGCAGTATCCCCTTGTAGACAAGTCGCCTGGAGGTCGAAGTATTGAATCTGGACGCAATTTGAGTGTTCCATCGTCTTTAGGAGGCCCTGAAAGTTACAATTAACAATTAATTTCGCGTCGGATTCGAAAATCTACACTCACAGGAGACGGACCACATGGAGCCCGAGGCAGCAATATCCCCATGTAGACAAGTCGGCTGGAGGTAGATGTTTTGACTCTCGACACAATTAGAGTGTTTCATCGTCATTAGGAGGCGCTGAACGTTACAATTAACAATCAGTTACTGGTCGGATTTGAAAATCTAGACTCACAGGAGAGCGACCATAAGAAGCCCGAGACAGCAATATCGCCATGGAGACAAGTCGGCTAGAAGACGATATATTGAATCTCGACGCAATTTGTGTTTTCCATCGTTACTAGGAGGCCCTGAATGTTACAATTAACTATAAGTTTTTCGTCGGATTCGAAAATCTAGACTCACTAGAGACGAACCATAAGGTCCGGAAGCAGCAATATCCCATTGGAGACCAGTCCGCTGGAGGACGATGAATTGACTCTCGACGCAATTTGAGTGTTCCATCGTCATTTTGAGGCCCTGAACGTTACAATTAACAATCAGTTTTGCGTCGGATTAGAAAATTTAGACTCACAGGAGAATGATCGTAAGGTGCCCGAGGCAGCAATAGACTCTTGGAGACAAGTCGGCTGAAGGACGATGTATTGCATCTCGACGCAATTTTAGTGTCCCATCGTCATTAGGAGTCCCTGACCGTTACAATTAACTATCAGTTTCGCGTCTGATTCGATAATCTAGACTCACAGGAGACGGACCGCATTGAGCCCGAGGCGGCAATATCCCCTTGTAGTCAAGTCGGCTGGAGGTCGATGTATTGAATCTCGACGCAATTTGAGTGTTCCATCGTCTTTAGGAGGCCCTGAAAGTTACAATTAACAATTAATTTCGCGTCGGATTCGAAAATCTAGACTCACAGGAGACGGACCACATGGAGCCCGAGGCGGCAATATCCCCATGTAGACCAGTCGGCTGTAGGTAGATGTATTGACTCTCGACACAATTAGAGTGTTTCATCGTCATTAGGAGGCGCTGAACGTTACAATTAACAATCAGTTTCTGGTCGGATTTGAAAATCTAGACTCACAGGAGAGAGACCATAAGAAGCCCGAGACAGCAATATCGCCATCGAGACAAGTCGGCTAGAAGACGATATATTGAATCTCGACGCAATTTGTGATTTCCATCGTTATTAGGAGGCCCTGAATGTTACAATTAACTATAAGTTTTTCGTCGGATTCGAAAATCTAGACTCACTAGAGACGGACCATAAGGTCCGGAAGCAGCAATATCCCCTTGGAGACCAGTCCGCTGGAGGACGATGTATTGACTCTCGATGCAATTTGAGTGTTCCATCGTCATTTTGAGGCCCTGAACGTTACAATTAACAATCAGTTTTGCGTCGGATTAGAAAATTTAGACTCACAGGAGAACGATCATATAGTGCCCGACGCAGCAATAGACCCTTGGAGACAAGTCGCCTGGAGGACGATGTATCGGATCCCGACGCAGTTTGAGTGTTCCATCGTCATTAGGAGGCCCTGAACGTTAGAATTAACTATCAGTTTAGCGTCGGATTCGAAAATCTAGACTCACAGGAGAATGATCATAAGGTGCCCGAGGCAGCAATGGACCCTTGGAGACAAGTCGGCTGAAGGACGATGTATAGAAACTCGACGCAATTTCAGTGTTCCATCGTCTTTAGGAGGCCCTGAACTTTACAATTAACTATAAGTTTTTCGTCGTATTCGAAAATCTAGACTCACTGGAGACGGACCATAAGGTTCCGGAAGCATCAATATCCCCTTGGAGACCAGGCCGCTGGAGGACGATGTATTGAATCGCGCCGCATTTTGAGTGCTCCATCGTCTATAGGAGACCCTGTACGTTACAATTAACAATCAGTTTTGCATCGGATTAGAAAATCTAGACTCACAGGAGAACGACTATAAGGTGCCCGAGGCAGCAATAAACCCTTGGAGACTAGTCGGCTGGATGACGATATATTGCATCTCGACGCAATTTGAGTGTTCCATCGTCATTAGGCGGCGCTGAACGTTACAATTAACTATCAGCTTTGCGTCGCATTCGAATACGTAGAATCACCGGAGACGAACCATGTGGTGCCCGAGGCAGCGATATCCCTCTGGAGACAAGTCGGCAGGAGGACGATGTAGTGAATCTCGACGCAATTTGAGTGTTCCATCGTCATTAGGAGGTGCTGAACGTTGCAATTAACTACCATTTTTGCGTCGGATTCGTAATTCTAGACTCACAGGTAAAGGACCATATGGTGCCCGAGGCAGCAATATCCCCTTCAAGGCAAGTCGGCTGGAGGTCGATGTATTGAATCTCGACGCAATTTGAGTGATCCATCGTCGATAGGAGGCCTGGAAAATAACAATTAACTATCAGTTTTTCGTCGGATTCGAAAATCTAGACTCACTGGAAACGGACCTAAGGTGCCCGACTCAGCAATATCCCCTAGGAGACCAGTCCGCTGGATGACGATGTATTGAATCGCGACGCAATTTGAGTGCTCCATCGTCATTAGGAGGCCCCGAACGATACAATTAACTATCAGTTTCGCGTCGGATTCGAAAGTCAAGACTCACAGGAGAAGGACCATACGGTGCCCGAGGCCGCAATATCCCCTAGGAACAAGTCGGCTGGAAGACGATGTATTGAATCTCGACGCAATTTGAGTGTTCCATCGTCATTATGAGTCCCTGAACGTTACAATTAACTATCAGTTTCGCGTCTGATTCGAAAATCTAGACTCACAGGAGACGGACCACATGGAGCCCGAGGCGGCAATATCCCCTTGTAGTCAAGTCGCCTGGAGGTCGAAGTATTGAATCTCGACGCAATTTGAGTGTTCCATCGTCTTTAGGAGGCCCTGAAAGTTACAATTAACAATTAATTTCGCGTCGGATTCGAAAATCTACACTCACAGGAGACGGACCACATGGAGCCCGAGGCGGCAATACCCCATGTAGACAAGTCGGCTGGAGGTAGATGTTTTGACTCTCGACACAATTAGAGTGTTTCATCGTCATTAGGAGGCGCTGAACGTTACAATTAACAATCAGTTTCTGGTCGGATTTGAAAATCTAGACTCACAGGAGAGCGACCACAAGAAGCCCGAGACAGTAATATCGCCATGGAGACAAGTCGGCTAGAAGACGATATATTGAATCTCGACGCAATTTGTGTTTTCCATCGTTATTAGGAGGCCCTGACGTTACAATTAACTATCAGTTTCGAGTCGGATTCGAAAATCTAGACTCACAGGAGAACGACCATAAGGTGTCCGAGGCGGCAATAGACCCTTAGAGAAGTCGGCTGAAGGACGATGTATTGAATCTGGACGCAATTTGGGTGTTCCATCGTCTTTAGGAGGCCCTGAAAGTTACAATTATCAATTAATTTCGCGTCGGATTCGAAAATCTAGACTCACAGGAGACGGACCACATGGAGCCCGAGGCGGCAATATCCCCATGTAGACAAGTCGGCTGGAGGTAGATGTATTGACTCTCGACACAATTAGAATGTTTCATCGTCATTAGGAGGCGATGAACGTTACAATTAACAATCAGTTTCTGGTCGGATTTGAAAATCTAGACTCACAGGAGAGCGACCAAAAGAAGCCCGAGACAGCAATATCGCCATGGAGACAAGTCGGCTAGAAGACGATATATTGAATCTCGACGCAATTTGTGTTTTCCATCGTTATTAGGAGGCCCTGAATGTTACAATTAACTATAAGTTTTTCGTCGGATTCGAAAATCTAGACTCACTAGAGACGGACCATAAGGTCCGGAAGCAGCAATATCCCCTTGGAGACCAGTCCGCTGGAGGACGATGTATTGACTCTAGACGCAATTTGAGTGTTCCATCGTCATTTTGAGGCCCTGAACGTTACAACTAACAATCAGTTTTGCGTCGGATTAGGAAATTTAGACACACAGGAGAACGACCATAAGGTGCCCGACGCAGCAATAGACCCTTGGAGACAAGTCGCCTGGAGGACGATGTATCGGATCCCGACGCAGTTTGAGTGTTCCATCGTCATTAGGAGGCCCTGAACGTTAGAATTAACTATCAGTTTAGCGTCGGATTCGAAAATCTAGACTCACAGGAGAATGATCATAAGGTGCTCGAGGCAGCAATGGACCCTTGGAGACAAGACGGCTGAAGGACGATGTATAGAAACTCGACGCAATTTCAGTGTTCCATCGTCTTTAGGAGGCCCTGAACTTTACAATTAACTATAAGTTTTTCGTCGGATTCGAAAATCTAGACTCACTGGAGACGGACCATAAGGATCCGGAAGCAGCAATATCCCCTTGGAGACCAGGCCGCTGGAGGACGATGTATTGAATCGCGACGCATTTTGAGTGCTCCATCGTCTATAGGAGACCCTGTACGTTACAATTAACAATCAGTTTTGCATCGGATTAGAAAATCTAGACTCACAGGAGAACGACTATAAGGTGCCCGAGGCAGCAATAAACCCTTGGCGACTAGTCGGCTGGAGGACGATATATTGAATCTCGACGCAATTTGAGTGTTCCATCGTCATTAGGAGGCGCTGAACGTTACAATTAACTATCAGTTTTGCGTCGCATTCGAATACGTAGAATCACCGGAGACGAACCATGTGGTGCCCGAGGCAGCGATATCCCTCTGGAGACAAGTCGGCAGGAGGACGATGTAGTGAATCTCGACGCAATTTGAGTGTTCCATCGTCATTAGGAGGTGCTGAACGTTGCAATTAACTACCATTTTTGCGTCGGATTCGTAATTCTAGACTCACAGGTAAAGGACCATATGGTGCCCGAGGCAGCAATATCCCCTTCAAGGCAAGTCGGCTGGAGGTCGATGTATTGAATCTCGACGCAATTTGAGTGATCCATCGTCGATAGGAGGCCTGGAAAATAACAATTAACTATCAGTTTTTCGTCGGATTCGAAAATCTAGACTCACTGGAAACGGACCTAAGGTGCCCGACTCAGCAATATCCCCTAGGAGACCAGTCCGCTGGATGACGATGTATTGAATCGCGACGCAATTTGAGTGCTCCATCGTCATTAGGAGGCCCCGAACGATACAATTAACTATCAGTTTCGCGTCGGATTCGAAAGTCAAGACTCACAGGAGAAGGACCATACGGTGCCCGAGGCCGCAATATCCCCTAGGAACAAGTCGGCTGGAAGACGATGTATTGAATCTCGACGCAATTTGAGTGTTCCATCGTCATTATGAGTCCCTGAACGTTACAATTAACTATCAGTTTCGCGTCTGATTCGAAAATCTAGACTCACAGGAGACGGACCACATGGAGCCCGAGGCGGCAATATCCCCTTGTAGTCAAGTCGCCTGGAGGTCGAAGTATTGAATCTCGACGCAATTTGAGTGTTCCATCGTCTTTAGGAGGCCCTGAAAGTTACAATTAACAATTAATTTCGCGTCGGATTCGAAAATCTACACTCACAGGAGACGGACCACATGGAGCCCGAGGCGGCAATACCCCATGTAGACAAGTCGGCTGGAGGTAGATGTTTTGACTCTCGACACAATTAGAGTGTTTCATCGTCATTAGGAGGCGCTGAACGTTACAATTAACAATCAGTTTCTGGTCGGATTTGAAAATCTAGACTCACAGGAGAGCGACCATAAGAAGCCCGAGACAGTAATATCGCCATGGAGACAAGTCGGCTAGAAGACGATATATTGAATCTCGACGCAATTTGTGTTTTCCATCGTTATTAGGAGGCCCTGACGTTACAATTAACTATCAGTTTCGAGTCGGATTCGAAAATCTAGACTCACAGGAGAACGACCATAAGGTGTCCGAGGCGGCAATAGACCCTTAGAGAAGTCGGCTGAAGGACGATGTATTGAATCTGGACGCAATTTGGGTGTTCCATCGTCTTTAGGAGGCCCTGAAAGTTACAATTATCAATTAATTTCGCGTCGGATTCGAAAATCTAGACTCACAGGAGACGGACCACATGGAGCCCGAGGCGGCAATATCCCCATGTAGACAAGTCGGCTGGAGGTAGATGTATTGACTCTCGACACAATTAGAATGTTTCATCGTCATTAGGAGGCGATGAACGTTACAATTAACAATCAGTTTCTGGTCGGATTTGAAAATCTAGACTCACAGGAGAGCGACCAAAAGAAGCCCGAGACAGCAATATCGCCATGGAGACAAGTCGGCTAGAAGACGATATATTGAATCTCGACGCAATTTGTGTTTTCCATCGTTATTAGGAGGCCCTGAATGTTACAATTAACTATAAGTTTTTCGTCGGATTCGAAAATCTAGACTCACTAGAGACGGACCATAAGGTCCGGAAGCAGCAATATCCCCTTGGAGACCAGTCCGCTGGAGGACGATGTATTGACTCTAGACGCAATTTGAGTGTTCCATCGTCATTTTGAGGCCCTGAACGTTACAACTAACAATCAGTTTTGCGTCGGATTAGGAAATTTAGACACACAGGAGAACGACCATAAGGTGCCCGACGCAGCAATAGACCCTTGGAGACAAGTCGCCTGGAGGACGATGTATCGGATCCCGACGCAGTTTGAGTGTTCCATCGTCATTAGGAGGCCCTGAACGTTAGAATTAACTATCAGTTTAGCGTCGGATTCGAAAATCTAGACTCACAGAGAATGATCATAAGGTGCCCGAGGCAGCAATGGACCCTTGGAGACAAGACGGCTGAAGGACGATGTATAGAAACTCGACGCAATTTCAGTGTTCCATCGTCTTTAGGAGGCCCTGAACTTTACAATTAACTATAAGTTTTTCGTCGGATTCGAAAATCTAGACTCACTGGAGACGGACCATAAGGATCCGGAAGCAGCAATATCCCCTTGGAGACCAGGCCGCTGGAGGACGATGTATTGAATCGCGACGCATTTTGAGTGCTCCATCGTCTATAGGAGACCCTGTACGTTACAATTAACAATCAGTTTTGCATCGGATTAGAAAATCTAGACTCACAGGAGAACGACTATAAGGTGCCCGAGGCAGCAATAAACCCTTGGCGACTAGTCGGCTGGAGGACGATATATTGAATCTCGACGCAATTTGAGTGTTCCATCGTCATTAGGAGGCGCTGAACGTTACAATTAACTATCAGTTTTGCGTCGCATTCGAATACGTAGAATCACCGGAGACGAACCATGTGGTGCCCGAGGCAGCGATATCCCTCTGGAGACAAGTCGGCAGGAGGACGATGTAGTGAATCTCGACGCAATTTGAGTGTTCCATCGTCATTAGGAGGTGCTGAACGTTGCAATTAACTACCATTTTTGCGTCGGATTCGTAATTCTAGACTCACAGGTAAAGGACCATATGGTGCCCGAGGCAGCAATATCCCCTTCAAGGCAAGTCGGCTGGAGGTCGATGTATTGAATCTCGACGCAATTTGAGTGATCCATCGTCGATAGGAGGCCTGGAAAATAACAATTAACTATCAGTTTTTCGTCGGATTCGAAAATCTAGACTCACTGGAAACGGACCTAAGGTGCCCGACTCAGCAATATCCCCTAGGAGACCAGTCCGCTGGATGACGATGTATTGAATCGCGACGCAATTTGAGTGCTCCATCGTCATTAGGAGGCCCCGAACGATACAATTAACTATCAGTTTCGCGTCGGATTCGAAAGTCAAGACTCACAGGAGAAGGACCATACGGTGCCCGAGGCCGCAATATCCCCTAGGAACAAGTCGGCTGGAAGACGATGTATTGAATCTCGACGCAATTTGAGTGTTCCATCGTCATTATGAGTCCCTGAACGTTACAATTAACTATCAGTTTCGCGTCTGATTCGAAAATCTAGACTCACAGGAGACGGACCACATGGAGCCCGAGGCGGCAATATCCCCTTGTAGTCAAGTCGCCTGGAGGTCGAAGTATTGAATCTCGACGCAATTTGAGTGTTCCATCGTCTTTAGGAGGCCCTGAAAGTTACAATTAACAATTAATTTCGCGTCGGATTCGAAAATCTACACTCACAGGAGACGGACCACATGGAGCCCGAGGCGGCAATACCCCATGTAGACAAGTCGGCTGGAGGTAGATGTTTTGACTCTCGACACAATTAGAGTGTTTCATCGTCATTAGGAGGCGCTGAACGTTACAATTAACAATCAGTTTCTGGTCGGATTTGAAAATCTAGACTCACAGGAGAGCGACCATAAGAAGCCCGAGACAGTAATATCGCCATGGAGACAAGTCGGCTAGAAGACGATATATTGAATCTCGACGCAATTTGTGTTTTCCATCGTTATTAGGAGGCCCTGACGTTACAATTAACTATCAGTTTCGAGTCGGATTCGAAAATCTAGACTCACAGGAGAACGACCATAAGGTGTCCGAGGCGGCAATAGACCCTTAGAGAAGTCGGCTGAAGGACGATGTATTGAATCTGGACGCAATTTGGGTGTTCCATCGTCTTTAGGAGGCCCTGAAAGTTACAATTATCAATTAATTTCGCGTCGGATTCGAAAATCTAGACTCACAGGAGACGGACCACATGGAGCCCGAGGCGGCAATATCCCCATGTAGACAAGTCGGCTGGAGGTAGATGTATTGACTCTCGACACAATTAGAATGTTTCATCGTCATTAGGAGGCGATGAACGTTACAATTAACAATCAGTTTCTGGTCGGATTTGAAAATCTAGACTCACAGGAGAGCGACCAAAAGAAGCCCGAGACAGCAATATCGCCATGGAGACAAGTCGGCTAGAAGACGATATATTGAATCTCGACGCAATTTGTGTTTTCCATCGTTATTAGGAGGCCCTGAATGTTACAATTAACTATAAGTTTTTCGTCGGATTCGAAAATCTAGACTCACTAGAGACGGACCATAAGGTCCGGAAGCAGCAATATCCCCTTGGAGACCAGTCCGCTGGAGGACGATGTATTGACTCTAGACGCAATTTGAGTGTTCCATCGTCATTTTGAGGCCCTGAACGTTACAACTA
The DNA here is from genome assembly GCF_021461385.2 of Schistocerca piceifrons. Lineage (NCBI taxonomy): Eukaryota > Metazoa > Arthropoda > Insecta > Orthoptera > Acrididae > Schistocerca > Schistocerca piceifrons. Next base: position 853,257,543 of record NC_060141.1, on the reverse strand, counting down.
ACAATCAGTTTTGCGTCGGATTAGGAAATTTAGACACACAGGAGAACGACCATAAGGTGCCCGACGCAGCAATAGACCCTTGGAGACAAGTCGCCTGGAGGACGATGTATCGGATCCCGACGCAGTTTGAGTGTTCCATCGTCATTAGGAGGCCCTGAACGTTAGAATTAACTATCAGTTTAGCGTCGGATTCGAAAATCTAGACTCACAGGAGAATGATCATAAGGTGCCCGAGGCAGCAATGGACCCTTGGAGACAAGACGGCTGAAGGACGATGTATAGAAACTCGACGCAATTTCAGTGTTCCATCGTCTTTAGGAGGCCCTGAACTTTACAATTAACTATAAGTTTTTCGTCGGATTCGAAAATCTAGACTCACTGGAGACGGACCATAAGGATCCGGAAGCAGCAATATCCCCTTGGAGACCAGGCCGCTGGAGGACGATGTATTGAATCGCGACGCATTTTGAGTGCTCCATCGTCTATAGGAGACCCTGTACGTTACAATTAACAATCAGTTTTGCATCGGATTAGAAAATCTAGACTCACAGGAGAACGACTATAAGGTGCCCGAGGCAGCAATAAACCCTTGGCGACTAGTCGGCTGGAGGACGATATATTGAATCTCGACGCAATTTGAGTGTTCCATCGTCATTAGGAGGCGCTGAACGTTACAATTAACTATCAGTTTTGCGTCGCATTCGAATACGTAGAATCACCGGAGACGAACCATGTGGTGCCCGAGGCAGCGATATCCCTCTGGAGACAAGTCGGCAGGAGGACGATGTAGTGAATCTCGACGCAATTTGAGTGTTCCATCGTCATTAGGAGGTGCTGAACGTTGCAATTAACTACCATTTTTGCGTCGGATTCGTAATTCTAGACTCACAGGTAAAGGACCATATGGTGCCCGAGGCAGCAATATCCCCTTCAAGGCAAGTCGGCTGGAGGTCGATGTATTGAATCTCGACGCAATTTGAGTGATCCATCGTCGATAGGAGGCCTGGAAAATAACAATTAACTAATCAGTTTTTCGTCGGATTCGAAAATCTAGACTCACTGGAAACGGACCTAAGGTGCCCGACTCAGCAATATCCCCTAGGAGACCAGTCCGCTGGATGACGATGTATTGAATCGCGACGCAATTTGAGTGCTCCATCGTCATTAGGAGGCCCCGAACGATACAATTAACTATCAGTTTCGCGTCGGATTCGAAAGTCAAGACTCACAGGAGAAGGACCATACGGTGCCCGAGGCCGCAATATCCCCTAGGAACAAGTCGGCTGGAAGACGATGTATTGAATCTCGACGCAATTTGAGTGTTCCATCGTCATTATGAGTCCCTGAACGTTACAATTAACTATCAGTTTCGCGTCTGATTCGAAAATCTAGACTCACAGGAGACGGACCACATGGAGCCCGAGGCGGCAATATCCCCTTGTAGTCAAGTCGCCTGGAGGTCGAAGTATTGAATCTCGACGCAATTTGAGTGTTCCATCGTCTTTAGGAGGCCCTGAAAGTTACAATTAACAATTAATTTCGCGTCGGATTCGAAAATCTACACTCACAGGAGACGGACCACATGGAGCCCGAGGCGGCAATACCCCATGTAGACAAGTCGGCTGGAGGTAGATGTTTTGACTCTCGACACAATTAGAGTGTTTCATCGTCATTAGGAGGCGCTGAACGTTACAATTAACAATCAGTTTCTGGTCGGATTTGAAAATCTAGACTCACAGGAGAGCGACCCATAAGAAGCCCGAGACAGTAATATCGCCATGGAGACAAGTCGGCTAGAAGACGATATATTGAATCTCGACGCAATTTGTGTTTTCCATCGTTATTAGGAGGCCCTGACGTTACAATTAACTATCAGTTTCGAGTCGGATTCGAAAATCTAGACTCACAGGAGAACGACCATAAGGTGTCCGAGGCGGCAATAGACCCTTAGAGAAGTCGGCTGAAGGACGATGTATTGAATCTGGACGCAATTTGGTGTTCCATCGTCTTTAGGAGGCCCTGAAAGTTACAATTATCAATTAATTTCGCGTCGGATTCGAAAATCTAGACTCACAGGAGACGGACCACATGGAGCCCGAGGCGGCAATATCCCCATGTAGACAAGTCGGCTGGAGGTAGATGTATTGACTCTCGACACAATTAGAATGTTTCATCGTCATTAGGAGGCGATGAACGTTACAATTAACAATCAGGTTTCTGGTCGGATTTGAAAATCTAGACTCACAGGAGAGCGACCAAAAGAAGCCCGAGACAGCAATATCGCCATGGAGACAAGTCGGCTAGAAGACGATATATTGAATCTCGACGCAATTTGTGTTTTCCATCGTTATTAGGAGGCCCTGAATGTTACAATTAACTATAAGTTTTTCGTCGGATTCGAAATCTAGACTCACTAGAGACGGACCATAAGGTCCGGAAGCAGCAATATCCCCTTGGAGACCAGTCCCGCTGGAGGACGATGTATTGACTCTAGACGCAATTTGAGTGTTCCATCGTCATTTGGAGGCCCTGAACGTTACAAACTAACAATCAGTTTGCGTCGGATTAGGAAATTTAGACACACAGGAGAACGACCATAAGGTGCCCGACGCAGCAATAGACCCTTGGAGACAAGTCGCCTGGAGGACGATGTATCGGATCCCGACGCAGTTTGAGTGTTCCATCGTCATTAGGAGGCCCTGAACGTTAGAATTAACTATCAGTTTAGCGTCGGATTCGAAAATCTAGACTCACAGGAGAATGATCATAAGGAGCCCGAGGCAGCAATGGACCCTTGGAGACAAGACGGCTGAAGGACGATGTATAGAAACTCGACGCAAATTTCAGTGTTCCATCGTCTTTAGGAGGCCCCTGAACTTTACAATTAACTATAAGTTTTTCGTCGGATTCGAAAATCTAGACTCACTGGAGACGGACCATAAGGATCCGGAAGCAGCAATATCCCCTTGGAGACCAGGCCGCTGGAGGACGATGTATTGAATCGCGACGCATTTGAGTGCTCCATCGTCTATAGGGAGACCCTGTACGTTACAATTAACAATCAGTTTTGCATCGGATTAGAAAATCTAGACTCACAGGAGAACGACTATAAGGGTGCCGACGGCAGCAATAAACCCTTGGCGACTAGTCGGCTGGAGGACGATATATTGAATCTCGACGCAATTTGAGTGTTCCATCGTCATTAGGAGGCGCTGAACGTTACAATTAACTATCAGTTTTGCGTCGCATTCGAATACGTAGAATCACCGGAGACGAACCATGTGGTGCCCGAGGCAGCGATATCCCCTCTGGAGACAAGTCGGCAGGAGGACGATGTAGTGAATCTCGACGCAATTTGAGTGTTCCATCGTCATTAGGAGGTGCTGAACGTTGCAATTAACTACCATTTTTGCGTCGGATTCGTAATTCTAGACTCACAGGTAAAGGACCATATGGTGCCCGAGGCAGCAATATCCCCTTCAAGGCAAGTCGGCTGGAGGTCGATGTATTGAATCTCGACGCAATTTGAGTGATCCATCGTCGATAGGAGGCCTGGAAAATAACAATTAACTATCAGTTTTTCGTCGGATTCGAAAAATCTAGACTCACTGGAAACGGACCTAAGGTGCCCGACTCAGCAATATCCCCTAGGAGACCAGTCCGCTGGATGACGATGTATTGAATCGCGACGCAATTTGAGTGCTCCATCGTCATTAGGAGGCCCCGAACGATACAATTAACTATCAGTTTCGCGTCGGATTCGAAAGTCAAGACTCACAGGAGAAGGGACCATACGGTGCCCGAGGCGCAATATCCCCTAGGAACAAGTCGGCTGGAAGACGATGTATTGAATCTCGACGCAATTTGAGTGTTCCATCGTCATTATGAGTCCCTGAACGTTACAATTAACTATCAGTTTCGCGTCTGATTCGAAAATCTAGACTCACAGGAGACGGACCACATGGAGCCCGAGGCGGCAATATCCCCTTGTAGTCAAGTCGCCTGGAGGTCGAAGTATTGAATCTCGACGCAATTTGAGTGTTCCATCGTCTTTAGGAGGCCCTGAAAGTTACAATTAACAATTAATCTCGCGTCGGATTCGAAAATCTACACTCACAGGAGACGGACCACATGGAGCCCGAGGCGGCAATACCCCATGTAGACAAGTCGGCTGGAGGTAGATGTTTTGACTCTCGACACAATTAGAGTGTTTCATCGTCATTAGGAGGCGCTGAACGTTACAATTAACAATCAGTTTCTGGTCGGATTTGAAAATCTAGACTCACAGGAGAGCGACCATAAGAAGCCCGAGACAGTAATATCGCCATGGAGACAAGTCGGCTAGAAGACGATATATTGAATCTCGACGCAATTTGTGTTTTCCATCGTTATTAGGAGGCCCTGACGTTACAATTAACTATCAGTTTCGAGTCGGATTCGAAAATCTAGACTCACAGGAGAACGACCATAAGGTGTCCGAGGCGGCAATAGACCCTTAGAGAAGTCGGCTGAAGGACGATGTATTGAATCTGGACGCAATTTGGGTGTTCCATCGTCTTTAGGAGGCCCTGAAAGTTACAATTATCAATTAATTTCGCGTCGGATTCGAAAATCTAGACTCACAGGAGACGGACCACATGGAGCCCGAGGAGGCAATATCCCCATGTAGACAAGTCGGCTGGAGGTAGATGTATTGACTCTCGACACAATTAGAATGTTTCATCGTCATTAGGAGGCGATGAACGTTACAATTAACAATCAGTTTCTGGTCGGATTTGAAAATCTAGACTCACAGGAGAGCGACCAAAAGAAGCCCGAGACAGCAATATCGCCATGGAGACAAGTCGGCTAGAAGACGATATATTGAATCTCGACGCAATTTGTGTTTTCCATCGTTATTAGGAGGCCCTGAATGTTACAATTAACTATAAGTTTTTCGTCGGATTCGAAAATCTAGACTCACTAGAGACGGACCATAAGGTCCGGAAGCAGCAATATCCCCTTGGAGACCAGTCCGCTGGAGGACGATGTATTGACTCTAGACGCAATTTGAGTGTTCCATCGTCATTTTGAGGCCCTGAACGTTACAACTAACAATCAGTTTTGCGTCGGATTAGAAAATTTAGACACACAGGAGAACGACCATAAGGTGCCCGACGCAGCAATAGACCCTTGGAGACAAGTCGCCTGGAGGACGATGTATCGGATCCCGACGCAGTTTGAGTGTTCCATCGTCATTAGGAGGCCCTGAACGTTAGAATTAAGTATCAGTTTAGCGTCGGATTCGAAAATCTAGACTCACAGGAGAATGATCATAAGGTGCCCGAGGCAGCAATGACCCTTGGAGACAAGTCGGCTGAAGGACGATGTATAGAATCTCGACGCAATTTCAGTGTTCCATCGTCTTTAGGAGGCCCTGAACCTTACAATTAACTATAAGTATTTCGTCGGATTCGAAAATCTAGACTCACTGGAGACGGACCATAAGGTGCCCGACTCAGCAATATCCCCTAGGAGACCAGTCCGCTGGAGGACGATGTATTGAATCGCGACGCAATTTGAGTGCTCCATCGTCATTAGGAGGCCCTGAACGATACAATTAACTATCAGTTTCGCGTCGGATTCGAAAGTCTAGACTCACAGGAGAAGGACCATACGGTGCCCGAGGCAGCAATATCCCCTAGGAACAAGTCGGCTGGAAGACGATGTATTGAATCTCGACGCAATTTGAGTGTTCCATCGTCATTATGAGGCCCTGGTCCTTACAATTACCTAACTGCTTTGCGCCGGATTCGAAAATCTAGACTCATTGGAGAACGACCATAAGGAGCCCGAGGCAGCAATAGACTCTTGGAGACAAGTCGGCTGAAGGACGATGTATTGCATCTCGACGCAATTTGAGTGTCCCATCGTCATTAGGAGTCCCTGATCGTAACACTTAACTATCAGTTTCGCGTCTGATTCGAAAATCTAGACTCACTAGAGACGGACCATAAGGTCCGGAAGCAGCAATATCCCCTTGGAGACCAGTCCGCTGGAGGACGATGTATTGACTCTAGACGCAATTTGAGTGTTCCATCGTCATTTTGAGGCCCTGAACGTTACAATTAACAATCAGTTTTGCGTCGGATTAGAAAATTTAGACTCACAGGAGAACGATCATATAGTGCCCGAAGCAGCAATAGACTCTTGGAGACAAGTCGCCTGGAGGACGATGTATCGGATCCCGACGCAATTTGAGTGTTCCATCGTCAATAGGAGGCGCTGAACGTTACAATTAACAATCAGTTTCGCGTCGGATTCGAAAATCTACTCACAGTAGAGCGGCCATAAGGAGCCCTGGGCAGCAATATCCCCATGCAGACCAGTCCGCTGGAGGACGATGTATTGACTCTCGACGCAATTTGAGTGTTCCATCGTCATTTTGAGGCCCTGAACGTTACAATTAACAATCAGTTTTGCGTCGGATTAGAAAATTTAGACTCACAGGAGAACGACCATAAGGTGCCCGAGGCAGCAATAGACCCTTGGAGACTAGTCGGCTGAAGGATGATGTATTGAATCTCGACGCAATTTGTGTTTCCCATCGTCATTAGGAGGCCCTGACGATACAATTAACTATCAGTTTCGAGTCGGATTCGAAAATCTAGACTCACAGGAGAACGACCATAAGGTGTCCGAGGCAGCAATAGACCCTTGGAGAGAAGTCGGCTGAAAGACGATGTATTGAATCTCGACGCAATTTGAGTGTTCCATCGTCTTTAGGAGGCCCTGAAAGTTACAATTAACAATTAATTTCGCGTCGGATTCGAAAATCTAGACTCACAGGAGACGGACCACATGGAGCCCGAGGCAACAATATCCCCATGTAGACAAGTCGGCTGGAGGTAGATGTATGACTCCCGACACAATTAGAGTGTTTCATCGTCATTAGGAGGCGCTGAACGTTACAATTAACAATCAGTTTCTGGTCGGATTTGAAAATCTAGACTCACAGGAGAGCGACCATAAGAAGCCCGAGACAGCAATATCGCCATGGAGACAAGTCGGCTAGAAGACGGTATATTGAATCTCGACGCAATTTGTGTTTTTCATCGTTATTAGGAGGCTCTGAATGTTACAATTAACTATAAGTTTTTCGTCGGATTCGAAAATCTAGCCTCACTAGAGACGGACCATAAGGTCCGGAAGCAGCAATTTCCCCTTGGAGACCAGTCCGCTGGAGGACGATGTATTGACTCTCGACGCAATTTAAGTGTTCCATCGTCATTTTGAGGCCCTGAACGTTACAATTAACAATCAGTTTTGCGTCGGATTAGAAAATTTAGACTCACAGGAGAACGATCGTATAGTGCCCGACGCAGCAATAGACTCTTGGAAACAAGTCGGCTGGAGGACGATGTATTGACTCTCGACGCAATTTGAGTGTTCCATCGTCATTAGGAGGCCCTGAACGTTGCAATTAACTATCAATTTTGCGTCGGATTCGAAAATCTACACACTCAGGAGAACGAACATAAGGTGCCCGAGGCAGCAATAGACTCTTCAGACAAGTCGGCTGGAAAACGATGTATTGACTCTCGAGGCAATTTGAATGATCCATCGTCATTAGGAGGCCCTGAATGTTACAATTAACTATCAGTTTTTCGTCGGATTCGAAAATCTAGACTCACTGGAGACGGACCATAAGGTGCCCGACTCAGCAATATCCCTTAGGAGACCAGTCCGCTGGAGGACGATGTTTTGAATCGCGACGCAATTTGAGTGCTCCATCGTCATTAGGAGGCCCTGAACGATACAATTAACTATCAGTTTCGCGTCGGATTCGAAAGTCTAGACTCACAGGAGAAGGACCATATGGTGCCTGAGGTAGCAATATCCCCTAGGAACAAGTCGGCTGGAAAACGATGTAATGAATCTCGACGCAATTTGAGTGCTCCATCGTCATTTTGAGGCCCTGAACGTTACAATTAACAATCAGTTTTGCGTCGGATTAGAAAATTTAGACTGACAGGAGAACGACCATAAGGTGCCCGAGGCAGCAATAGACCCTTGGAGACTAGTCGGCTGAAGGATGATGTATTGAATCTCGACGCAATTTGTGTTTTCCATCGTCATTAGGAGGCCCTGACGTTACCATTAACTATCAGTTTCCAGTCGGATTCGAAAATCTAGACTCACAGGAGAACGACCATGAGGTGTCCGAGGCAGCAATAGACCCTTGGAGAGAAGTCGGCTGAAGGACGATGTATTGAATCTCGACGCAATTTGAGTGTTCCATCGTTCTTAGGAGGCCCTGAAAGTTACAATTAACAATTAATTTCGCGTCGGATTCGAAAATCTAGACTCACAGGAGACGGACCACATGGAGCCCGAGGCAACAATATCCCCATGTAGACAAGTCGGCTGGAGGTAGATGTATTGACTCCCGACACAATTAGAGTGTTTCATCGTCATTAGGAGGCGCTGAACGTTACAATTAACAATCAGTTTCTGGTCGGATTTGAAAATCTAGACTCACAGGAGAGCGACCATAAGAAGCCCGAGACAGCAATATCGCCATGGAGACAAGTCGGCTAGAAGACGGTATATTGAATCTCGACGCAATTTGTGTTTTTCATCGTTATTAGGAGGCCCTGAATGTTACAATTAACTATAAGTTTTTCGTCGGATTCGAAAATCTAGACTCACTAGAGACGGACCATAAGGTCCGGAAGCAGCAATATCCCCTTGGAGACCAGTCCGCTGGAGGACGATGTATTGACTCTAGACGCAATTTGAGTGTTCCATCGTCATTTTGAGGCCCTGAACGTTACAACTAACAATCAGTTTTGCGTCGGATTAGGAAATTTAGACACACAGGAGAACGACCATAAGGTGCCCGACGCAGCAATAGACCCTTGGAGACAAGTCGCCTGGAGGACGATGTATCGGATCCCGACGCAGTTTGAGTGTTCCATCGTCATTAGGAGGCCCTGAACGTTAGAATTAACTATCAGTTTAGCGTCGGATTCGAAAATCTAGACTCACAGGAGAATGATCATAAGGTGCCCGAGGCAGCAATGGACCCTTGGAGACAAGACGGCTGAAGGACGATGTATAGAAACTCGACGCAATTTCAGTGTTCCATCGTCTTTAGGAGGCCCTGAACTTTACAATTAACTATAAGTTTTTCGTCGGATTCGAAAATCTAGACTCACTGGAGACGGACCATAAGGATCCGGAAGCAGCAATATCCCCTTGGAGACCAGGCCGCTGGAGGACGATGTATTGAATCGCGACGCATTTTGAGTGCTCCATCGTCTATAGGAGACCCTGTACGTTACAATTAACTATCAGTTTTGCATCGGATTAGAAAATCTAGACTCACAGGAGAACGACTATAAGGTGCCCGAGGCAGCAATAAACCCTTGGCGACTAGTCGGCTGGAGGACGATATATTGAATCTCGACGCAATTTGAGTGTTCCATCGTCATTAGGAGGCGCTGAACGTTACAATTAACTATCAGTTTTGCGTCGCATTCGAATACGTAGAATCACCGGAGACGAACCATGTGGTGCCCGAGGCAGCGTTATCCCTCTGGAGACAAGTCGGGAGGAGGACGATGTAGTGAATCTCGACGCAATTTGAGTGTTCCATCGTCATTAGGAGGTGCTGAACGTTGCAATTAACTACCATTTTTGCGTCGGATTCGTAATTCTAGACTCACAGGTAAAGGACCATATGGTGCCCGAGGCAGCAATATCCCCTTCAAGGCAAGTCGGCTGGAGGTCGATGTATTGAATCTCGACGCAATTTGAGTGATCCATCGTCGATAGGAGGCCTGGAAAATAACAATTAACTATCAGTTTTTCGTCGGATTCGAAAATCTAGACTCACTGGAAACGGACCTAAGGTGCCCGACTCAGCAATATCCCCTAGGAGACCAGTCCGCTGGATGACGATGTATTGAATCGCGACGCAATTTGAGTGCTCCATCGTCATTAGGAGGCCCCGAACGATACAATTAACTATCAGTTTCGCGTCGGATTCGAAAATCAAGACTCACAGGAGAAGGACCATACGGTGCCCGAGGCCGCAATATCCCCTAGGAACAAGTCGGCTGGAAGACGATGTATTGAATCTCGACGCAATTTGTGTTTTCCATCGTCATTATGAGTCCCTGAACGTTACAATTAACTATCAGTTTCGCGTCTGATTCGAAAATCTAGACTCACAGGAGACGGACCACATGGAGCCCGAGGCGGCAATATCCCCTTGTAGTCAAGTCGCCTGGAGGTCGAAGTATTGAATCTCGACGCAATTTGAGTGTTCCATCGTCTTTAGGAGGCCCTGAAAGTTACAATTAACAATTAATTTCGCGTCGGATTCGAAAATCTACACTCACAGGAGACGGACCACATGGAGCCCGAGGCGGCAATACCCCATGTAGACAAGTCGGCTGGAGGTAGATGTTTTGACTCTCGACACAATTAGAGTGTTTCATCGTCATTAGGAGGCGCTGAACGTTACAATTAACAATCAGTTTCTGGTCGGATTTGAAAATCTAGACTCACAGGAGAGCGACCATAAGAAGCCCGAGACAGTAATATCGCCATGGAGACAAGTCGGCTAGAAGACGATATATTGAATCTCGACGCAATTTGTGTTTTCCATCGTTATTAGGAGGCCCTGACGTTACAATTAACTATCAGTTTCGAGTCGGATTCGAAAATCTAGACTCACAGGAGAACGACCATAAGGTGTCCGAGGCGGCAATAGACCCTTAGAGAAGTCGGCTGAAGGACGATGTATTGAATCTGGACGCAATTTGGGTGTTCCATCGTCTTTAGGAGGCCCTGAAAGTTACAATTATCAATTAATTTCGCGTCGAATTCGAAAATCTAGACTCACAGGAGACGGACCACATGGAGCCCGAGGAGGCAATATCCCCATGTAGACAAGTCGGCTGGAGGTAGATGTATTGACTCTCGACACAATTAGAATGTTTCATCGTCATTAGGAGGCGATGAACGTTACAATTAACAATCAGTTTCTGGTCGGATTTGAAAATCTAGACTCACAGGAGAGCGACCAAAAGAAGCCCGAGACAGCAATATCGCCATGGAGACAAGTCGGCTAGAAGACGATATATTGAATCTCGACGCAATTTGTGTTTTCCATCGTTATTAGGAGGCCCTGAATGTTACAACTAACTATAAGTTTTTCGTCGGATTCGAAAATCTAGACTCACTAGAGACGGACCATAAGGTCCGGAAGCAGCAATATCCCCTTGGAGACCAGTCCGCTGGAGGACGATGTATTGACTCTAGACGCAATTTGAGTGTTCCATCGTCATTTTGAGGCCCTGAACGTTACAACTAACAATCAGTTTTGCGTCGGATTAGAAAATTTAGACACACAGGAGAACGACCATAAGGTGCCCGACGCAGCAATAGACCCTTGGAGACAAGTCGCCTGGAGGACGATGTATCGGATCCCGACGCAGTTTGAGTGTTCCATCGTCATTAGGAGGCCCTGAACGTTAGAATTAAGTATCAGTTTAGCGTCGGATTCGAAAATCTAGACTCACAGGAGAATGATCATAAGGTGCCCGAGGCAGCAATGACCCTTGGAGACAAGTCGGCTGAAGGACGATGTATTGCATCTCGACGCAATTTCAGTGTTCCATCGTCTTTAGGAGGCCCTGAACCTTACAATTAACTATAAGTATTTCGTCGGATTCGAAAATCTAGACTCACTGGAGACGGACCATAAGGTGCCCGACTCAGCAATATCCCCTAGGAGACCAGTCCGCTGGAGGACGATGTATTGAATCGCGACGCAATTTGAGTGCTCCATCGTCATTAGGAGGCCCTGAACGATACAATTAACTATCAGTTTCGCGTCGGATTCGAAAGTCTAGACTCACAGGAGAAGGACCATACGGTGCCCGAGGCAGCAATATCCCCTAGGAACAAGTCGGCTGGAAGACGATGTATTGAATCTCGACGCAATTTGAGTGTTCCATCGTCATTATGAGGCCCTGGTCCTTACAATTACCTAACTGCTTTGCGCCGGATTCGAAAATCTAGACTCATTGGAGAACGACCATAAGGAGCCCGAGGCAGCAATAGACTCTTGGAGACAAGTCGGCTGAAGGACGATGTATTGCATCTCGACGCAATTTGAGTGTCCCATCGTCATTAGGAGTCCCTGATCGTAACACTTAACTATCAGTTTCGCGTCTGATTCGAAAATCTAGACTCACTAGAGACGGACCATAAGGTCCGGAAGCAGCAATATCCCCTTGGAGACCAGTCCGCTGGAGGACGATGTATTGACTCTAGACGCAATTTGAGTGTTCCATCGTCATTTTGAGGCCCTGAACGTTACAATTAACAATCAGTTTTGCGTCGGATTAGAAAATTTAGACTCACAGGAGAACGATCATATAGTGCCCGAAGCAGCAATAGACTCTTGGAGACAAGTCGCCTGGAGGACGATGTATCGGATCCCGACGCAATTTGAGTGTTCCATCGTCAATAGGAGGCGCTGAACGTTACAATTAACAATCAGTTTCGCGTCGGATTCGAAAATCTACTCACAGTAGAGCGGCCATAAGGAGCCCTGGGCAGCAATATCCCCATGCAGACCAGTCCGCTGGAGGACGATGTATTGACTCTCGACGCAATTTGAGTGTTCCATCGTCATTTTGAGGCCCTGAACGTTACAATTAACAATCAGTTTTGCGTCGGATTAGAAAATTTAGACTCACAGGAGAACGACCATAAGGTGCCCGAGGCAGCAATAGACCCTTGGAGACTAGTCGGCTGAAGGATGATGTATTGAATCTCGACGCAATTTGTGTTTCCCATCGTCATTAGGAGGCCCTGACGATACAATTAACTATCAGTTTCGAGTCGGATTCGAAAATCTAGACTCACAGGAGAACGACCATAAGGTGTCCGAGGCAGCAATAGACCCTTGGAGAGAAGTCGGCTGAAAGACGATGTATTGAATCTCGACGCAATTTGAGTGTTCCATCGTCTTTAGGAGGCCCTGAAAGTTACAATTAACAATTAATTTCGCGTCGGATTCGAAAATCTAGACTCACAGGAGACGGACCACATGGAGCCCGAGGCAACAATATCCCCATGTAGACAAGTCGGCTGGAGGTAGATGTATGACTCCCGACACAATTAGAGTGTTTCATCGTCATTAGGAGGCGCTGAACGTTACAATTAACAATCAGTTTCTGGTCGGATTTGAAAATCTAGACTCACAGGAGAGCGACCATAAGAAGCCCGAGACAGCAATATCGCCATGGAGACAAGTCGGCTAGAAGACGGTATATTGAATCTCGACGCAATTTGTGTTTTTCATCGTTATTAGGAGGCTCTGAATGTTACAATTAACTATAAGTTTTTCGTCGGATTCGAAAATCTAGCCTCACTAGAGACGGACCATAAGGTCCGGAAGCAGCAATTTCCCCTTGGAGACCAGTCCGCTGGAGGACGATGTATTGACTCTCGACGCAATTTAAGTGTTCCATCGTCATTTTGAGGCCCTGAACGTTACAATTAACAATCAGTTTTGCGTCGGATTAGAAAATTTAGACTCACAGGAGAACGATCGTATAGTGCCCGACGCAGCAATAGACTCTTGGAAACAAGTCGGCTGGAGGACGATGTATTGACTCTCGACGCAATTTGAGTGTTCCATCGTCATTAGGAGGCCCTGAACGTTGCAATTAACTATCAATTTTGCGTCGGATTCGAAAATCTACACACTCAGGAGAACGAACATAAGGTGCCCGAGGCAGCAATAGACTCTTCAGACAAGTCGGCTGGAAAACGATGTATTGACTCTCGAGGCAATTTGAATGATCCATCGTCATTAGGAGGCCCTGAATGTTACAATTAACTATCAGTTTTTCGTCGGATTCGAAAATCTAGACTCACTGGAGACGGACCATAAGGTGCCCGACTCAGCAATATCCCTTAGGAGACCAGTCCGCTGGAGGACGATGTATTGAATCGCGACGCAATTTGAGTGCTCCATCGTCATTAGGAGGCCCTGAACGATACAATTAACTATCAGTTTCGCGTCGGATTCGAAAGTCTAGACTCACAGGAGAAGGACCATATGGTGCCCGAGGTAGCAATATCCCCTAGGAACAAGTCGGCTGGAAAACGCTGTAATGAATCTCGACGCAATTTGAGTGCTCCATCGTCATTTTGAGGCCCTGAACGTTACAATTAACAATCAGTTTTGCGTCGGATTAGAAAATTTAGACTGACGGGAGAACGACCATAAGGTGCCCGAGGCAGCAATAGACCCTTGGAGACTAGTCGGCTGAAGGATGATGTATTGAATCTCGACGCAATTTGTGTTTTCCATCGTCATTAGGAGGCCCTGACGTTACCATTAACTATCAGTTTCGAGTCGGATTCGAAAATCTAGACTCACAGGAGAACGACCATGAGGTGTCCGAGGCTGCAATAGACCCTTGGAGAGAAGTCGGCTGAAGGACGATGTATTGAATCTCGACGCAATTTGAGTGTTCCATCGTTCTTAGGAGGCCCTGAAAGTTACAATTAACAATTAATTTCGCGTCGGATTCGAAAATCTAGACTCACAGGAGACGGACCACATGGAGCCCGAGGCAACAATATCCCCATGTAGACAAGTCGGCTGGAGGTAGATGTATTGACTCCCGACACAATTAGAGTGTTTCATCGTCATTAGGAGGCGCTGAACGTTACAATTAACAATCAGTTTCTGGTCGGATTTGAAAATCTAGACTCACAGGAGAGCGACCATAAGAAACCCGAGACAGCAATATCGCCATGGAGACAAGTCGGCTAGAAGACGATATATTGAATCTCGACGCAATTTGTGTTTTTCATCGTTATTAGGAGGCCCTGAATGTTACAATTAACTATAAGTATTTCGTCGGATTCGAAAATCTAGACTCACTAGAGACGGACCATAAGGTCCGGAAGCAGCAATTTCCCCTTGGAGACCAGTCCGCTGGAGGACGATGTATTGACTCTCGACGCAATTTAAGTGTTCCATCGTCATTTTGAGGCCCTGAACGTTACAATTAACAATCAGTTTTGCGTCGGATTAGAAAATTTAGACTCACAGGAGAACGATCGTATAGTGCCCGACGCAGCAATAGACCCTTGGAAACAAGTCGGCTGGAGGACGATGTATTGACTCTCGACGCAATTTGAGTGTTCCATCGTCATTAGGAGGCCCTGAACGTTGCAATTAACTATCAATTTTGCGTCGGATTCGAAAATCTACACACTCAGGAGAACGAACATAAGGTGCCCAGGCAGCAATAGACTCTTCAGACAAGTCGGCTGGAAAACGATGTATTGACTCTCGAGGCAATTTGAATGATCCATCGTCATTAGGAGGCCCTGAATGTTACAATTAACTATCAGTTTTTCGTCGGATTCGAAAATCTAGACTCACTGGAGACGGACCATAAGGTGCCCGACTCAGCAATATCCCTTAGGAGACCAGTCCGCTGGAGGACGATGTATTGAATCGCGACGCAATTTGAGTGCTCCATCGTCATTAGGAGGCCCTGAACGATACAATTAACTATCAGTTTCGCGTCGGATTCGAAAGTCTAGACTCACAGGAGAAGGACCATATGGTGCCCGAGGTAGCAATATCCCCTAGGAACAAGTCGGCTGGAAAACGATGTAATGAATCTCGACGCAATTTGAGTGCTCCATCGTCATTTTGAGGCCCTGAACGTTACAATTAACAATCAGTTTTGCGTCGGATTAGAAAATTTAGACTGACAGGAGAACGACCATAAGGTGCCCGAGGCAGCAATAGACCCTTGGAGACTAGTCGGCTGAAGGATGATGTATTGAATCTCGACGCAATTTGTGTTTTCCATCGTCATTAGGAGGCCCTGACGTTACCATTAACTATCAGTTTCGAGTCGGATTCGAAAATCTAGACTCACAGGAGAACGACCATGAGGTGTCCGAGGCAGCAATAGACCCTTGGAGAGAAGTCGGCTGAAGGACGATGTATTGAATCTCGACGCAATTTGAGTGTTCCATCGTTCTTAGGAGGCCCTGAAAGTTACAATTAACAATTACTTTCGCGTCGGATTCGAAAATCTAGACTCACAGGAGACGGACCACATGGAGCCCGAGGCGGCAGTATCCCCATGTAGACAAGTCGGCTGGAGTTAGATGTATTGACTCTCGACACAATTAGAGTGTTTCATCGTCATTAGCAGGCGCTGAACGTTACAATTAACAATCAGTTTCTGGTCGGATTTGAAAATCTAGACTAACAGGAGAGCGACCATAAGAAGCCCGAGACAGCAATATCGCCATGGAGACAAGTCGGCTAGAAGACGATATATTGAATCTCGACGCAATTTGTGTTTTCCATCGTTATTAGGAGGCCCTGAATGTTACAATTAACTATAAGTTTTTCGTCGGATTCGAAAATCTAGACTCACTAGAGACGGACCATAAGGTCCGGAAGCAGCAATATCCCCTTGGAGACCAGTCCGCTGGAGGACGATGTATTGACTCTCGACGCAATTTGAGTGTTCCATCGTCATTTTGAGGCCCTGAACGTTACAATTAACAATCAGTTTTGCGTCGGATTAGAAAATTTAGACTCACAGGAGAACGATCATTTAGTGCCCGACGCAGCAATAGACCCTTGGAGACAAGTCGCCTGGAGGACGATGTATCGGATCCCGACGCAGTTTGAGTGTTCCATCGTCATTAGGAGGCCCTGAACGTTAGAATTAACTATCAGTTTAGCGTCGGATTCGAAAATCTAGACTCACAGGTGAATGATCATAAGGTGCCCGAGGCAGCAATGGACCCTTGTAGACAAGTCGGCTGAAGGACGATGTATAGAATCTCGACGCAATTTCAGTGTTCCATCGTCTTTAGGAGGACATGAACTTTACAATTAACTATAAGTTTTTCGTCGGATTCGAAAATCTAGACTCACTGGAGACGGACCATAAGGTGCCCGACTCAGCAATATCCCCTAGGAGACCAGTCCGCTGGAGGACGATGTATTGACTCTCGACGCAATTTGAGTGTTCCATCGTCATTTTGAGGCCCTGAACGTTACAATTAACAATCAGTTTTGCGTCGGATTAGAAAATTTAGACTCACAGGAGAACGACCATAAGGTGCCCGAGGGAGCAATAGACCCTTGGAGACTAGTCGGCTGAAGGATGATGTATTGAATCTCGACGCAATTTGTGTTTTCCATCGTCATTAGGAGGCCCTGACGTTACAATTAACTATCAGTTTCGAGTCGGATTCGAAAATCTAGACTCACAGGAGAACGACCATAAAGTGTCTGAGGCAGCAATAGACCCTTGGAGAGAAGTCGGCTGAAGGACGATGTATTGAATCACGACGCAATTTGAGTGTTCCATCGTCTTTAGGAGGCCCTGAAAGTTACAATTGACAATTAATTTTGCGTCGGATTCGAAAATCTAGACTCACAGGAGACGGACCACATGGAGCCCGAGGCGGCAATATCCCCATGTAGACAAGTCGGCTGGAGGTAGATGTATTGACTCTCGACACAATTAGAGTGTTTCATCGTCATTAGGAGGCGCTGAACGTTACAATTAACAATCAGTTTCAGGTCGGATTTGAAAATCTAGACTCACAGGAGAGCGACCATAAGAAGCCCGAGACAGCAATATCGTCATGGAGACAAGTCGGCTAGAAGACGATATATTGAATCTCGACGCAATTTGTGTTTTCCATCGTTATTAGGAGGCCCTGAATGTTACAATTAACTATAAGTTTTTCGTCGGATTCGAAAATCTAGACTCACTAGAGACGGACCATAAGGTCCGGAAGCAGCAATATCCCCTTGGAGACCAGTCCGCTGGAGGACGATGTATTGACTCTCGACGCAATTTGAGTGTTCCATCGTCATTTTGAGGCCCTGAACGTTACAATTAACAATCAGTTTTGCGTCGGATTAGAAAATTTAGACTCACAGGAGAACGATCATATAGTGCCCGACGCAGCAATAAGCCCTTGGAGACAAGTCGCCTGGAGGACGATGTATCGGATCCCGACGCAGTTTGAGTGTTCCATCGTCATTAGGAGGCCCTGAACTTTAAAATTAACTATCAGTTTAGCGTCGGATTCGAAAATCTAGACTCACAGGAGAATGATCATAAGGTGCCCGAGGCAGCAATGGACCCTTGGGGACAAGTCGGCTGAAGGACGATGTATAGAATCTCGACGCAATTTCAGTGTTCCGTCGTCTTTAGGAGGCCCTGATCTTTACAATTAACTATAAGTTTTTCGTCGGATTCGAAAATCTAGACTCACTGGAGATGGACCATTAGGTTCCGGAAGCAGCAATATCCCCTTGGAGACCAGGCCGCTGGAGGACGATGTGTTGAATCGCGACGCATTTTGAGTGCTCCATCGTCTATAGGAGACCCTGAACGTTACAATTAACTATCAGTTATGCGTCGGATATGAAAATCTAGACTCACAGAAGAACGACCATAAGGTGCCCGAGGCAGCATTAGACCTTTGGAGACAAGTCGGCTGGAGGACGCTGTATTGACTCTCGAGGCAACTTGAATGATCCATCGTCATTAGGAGGCCCTGAATGTTACAATTAACTATCAGTTTTTCGTCGGATTCGAAAATCTAGGCTCACTGGAGACGGACCATAAGGTGCCCGACTCAGCAATATCCCTTAGGAGACCAGTCCGCTGCAGGACGATGTATTGAATCGCGACACAATTTGAGCGCTCCATCGTCATTAGGAGGCCCTGAACGATACAATTAACAATCAGTTTCGCGTCGGATTCGAAAGCCTAGACTCACAGGCGAAAGACCATAAGGTGCCCGAGGCAGCAACAGACCCTTGGAGACAAGTTGGCTGGAGGCCGATGTATTGAATCTCGACGAGATTTGAGTGTTCCATCGTCAATAGGAGGCGCTGAACTTTACAATTAACAATCAGTTTCGCGTCGGATTCGAAAATCTACTCACAGTAGAGCGGCCATAAGGAGCCTTAGGCAGCAATATCCCCTTGCAGACCAGTCCGCTGGAGGACGATGTATTGACTCTCGACGCAATTTGAGTGTTCCATCGTCATTAGGAGGTGCTGAACGTTGCAATTAACTACCATTTTTGCGTCGGATTCGTAATTCTAGACTCACAGGTAAAGGACCATATAGTGCCCGAGGCAGCAATATCCCCTTCAAGGCAAGTCGGCTGGAGGTCGATGTATTGAATCTCGACGCAATGTGAGTGATCCATCGTCGATAGGAGGCCCGGAACATAACAATTAACTATCAGTTTTTTGTCGGATTCTAAAATCTAGACTCACAGGGGAAAGGACTATGAGGTGCCCGAGGCAGCAATAGACCCTTCAGACCAGTCGGCTGGAAAACGATTTATTGACCCTCGAGGCAATTTGGATGATCCATCGTCATTAGGAGGCCCTGAATGTTACAATTAACTATCAGTTTTTCGTCGGATTCGAAAATCTAGACTCACTGGAGACGGACCATAAGGTGCCCGACTCAGCAATATCCCTTAGGAGACCAGTCCGCTGGAGGACGATGTATTGAATCGCGACGCAATTTGAGTGCTCCATCGTCATTAGGAGGCCCTGAACGATACAATTAACTATCAGTTTCGCGTCGGATTCGAAAGTCTAGACTCACAGGAGAAGGACCATACGGTGCCCGAGACAGCAATATCCCCTAGGAAGAAGTCGGCTGGAAGACGATGTATTGAATCTCGACGCAATTTGAGTGTTCCATCGTCATTATGAGGCCCTGATCGTTACAATTAACTAACTGTTTTGCGCCGGATTCGAAAATCTAGTTTCATAGAAGAACGACCATAAGGAGCCCGAGGCAGCAATAGACTCTTGGAGACAAGTCGGCTGAAGGACGAAGTATTGCATCTCGACGCAATTTGAGTGTCCCATCGTCATTAGGAGTCCCTGAACGTTACAATTAACTATCAGTTTCGCGTCTGATTCGAAAATCTAGACTCACAGGAGACGGACCACATGGAGCCCGAGGCGGCAATATCCCCTTGTAGTCAAGTCGGCTGGAGGTCGATGTATTGAATCTCGACGCAATTTGAGTGTTCCATCGTCAATAGGAGGCGCTGAACGTTACAATTAACAATCAGTTTCGCGTCGGATTCGAAAATCTACTCACAGTAGAGAGGCCATAAGGAGCCCTTGGAGACCAGTCCGCTGGAGGACGATGTATTGACTCTCGACGCAATTTGAGTGTTCCATCGTCATTTCGAGGCCCTGAACGTTACAATTAACAATCAGTTTTTGCGTCGGATTAGAAAATTTAGACTCACAGGAGAACGACCTTAAGGTGCCCGAGGCAGCAATAGACCCTTGGAGAGTAGTCGGCTGAAGGATGATGTATTGAATCTCGACGCAATTTGTGTTTTCCATCGGCATTAGGAGGCCCTGACGTTACAATTAACTATCAGTTTCGAGTCGGATTCGAAAATCTAGACTCACAGGAGAACGACCATAAGGTGTCCGAGGCAGCAATGGACCCTCGGAGAGAAGTCGGCTGAAGGACGATGAATTGAATCTCGACGCAGTTTGAGTGTTCCATCGTCTTCACGAGGCTCTGAAAGTTACAATTAACAATTAATTTCGCGTCGGATTCGAAAATCTAGACTCACAGGAGACGGACCACATGGAGCCCGAGGCGGCAATATCCCCATGTAGACAAGTCGGCTGGAGGTAGATGTATTGACTCTCGACACAATTAGAATGTTTCATCGTCATTAGGAGGCGCTGAACGTTACAATTAACGGTTTCTGGTCGGATTTGAAAATCTATACTCACAGGAGAGCGACCATAAGAAGCCCGAGACAGCAATATCGCCATGGAGACAAGTCGGCTAGAAGACGATATATTGAATCTCGACGCAATTTGTGTTTTCCATCGTTATTAGGAGGCCCTGAATGTTACAATTAACTATAAGTTTTTCGTCGGATTCGAAAATCTAGACTCACTAGAGACGGACCATAAGGTCCGGAAGCAGCAATATCCCCTCTGAGACCAGTCCGCTGGAGGACGATGTATTGACTCTCGACGCAATTTGAGTGTTCCATCGTCATTTTGAGGCCCTGAACGTTACAATTAACAATCAGTTTTGCGTCGGATTAGAAAATTTAGACTCACAGGAGAACGATCATATAGTGCCCGACGCAGCAATAGACCCTTGGAGACATGTCGCCTGGAGGACGATGTATCGGATCCCGACGCAGTTTGAGTGTTCCATCGTCATTAGGAGGCCCTGAACCTTAGAATTAACTATCAGTTTAGCGTCGGATTCGAAAATCTAGACTCACAGGAGAATGATCATAAGGTGCCCGAGGCAGCAATGGACCCTTGGAGACAAGTCGGCTGCAGGACGATGTATAGAATCTCGACGCAATTTCAGTGTTCCATCGTCTTTAGGAGGCCCTGAACTTTACAATTAACTATAAGTTTTTCGTCGGATTCGAAAATCTAGACTCACTGGAGACGGACCATAAGGTTCCGGAAGCAGCAATATCCCCTTGGAGACCAGGCCGCTGGAGGACGATGTGTTGAATCGCGACGCATTTTGAGTGCTCCATCGTCTATAGGAGACCCTGAACGTTACAATTAACTATCAGTTATGCGTCGGATATGAAAATCTAGACTCACAGGAGAACGACCATAAGGTGCCCGAGGCAGCAATAGACCTTTGGAGACAAGTCGGCTGGAGGACGATGTATTCACTCTCGACGCAATTTGAGTGTTCCATCGTCATTAGGAGGCCCTGAACGTTACAATTAACAATCAGTTTTACATCGGATTAGAAAATCTTGACTCACAGGAGAACGACCATAAGGTGCCCGAGGCAGCAATAAACCCTTGGAGACTAGTCGGCTGAAGGACGATATATTGAATCTCGACGCAATTTGAGTGTTCCATCGTCATTAGAGGCGCTGAACGTTACAATTAACTATCAGTTTTGCGTCGCATTCGAATACGTAGAATCACCGGAGACGAACCATGTGGTGCCGAGGCAGCGATATCTCTCTGGAGACAGGTTGGCAGGAGGACGATGTAGTGAATCTCGACGCAATTTGAGTGTTCCATCGTCATTAGGAGGTGCTGAACGTTGCAATTAACTACCATTTTTGCGTCGGATTCGTAATTCTAGACTCACAGGTAAAGGACTATATGGTGCCCGAGGCAGCAATATCCCCTTCAAGGCAAGTCGGCTGGAGGTCGATGTATTGAATCTCGACGCAATGTGAGTGATCCATCGTGGATAGGAGGCCCGGAACATAACAATTAACTATCAGTTTTTCGTCGGATTCTAAAATCTAGACTCACAGGGGAACGACTATGAGGTGCCCGAGGCAGCAATAGACCCTTGTAGACAAATCGGCTGAATGCCGATGTATTGAATCTCGACGCAATTTGAGTGTTCCATCATCATTAGAAGGCCCTGAATGTTACAATTAACTATCATTTTTGCGTCGGATTCGAAAATCTAGGCACTCAGGAGAACGAACATAAGGTGCCCGAGGCAGCAATAGACCCTTCAGACAAGTCGGCTGGAAAACGATGTATTGACTCTCGAGGGAATTTGAATGATCCATCGTCATTAGGAGGCCCTGAATGTTACAATTAACTATCAGTTTTTCGTCGGATTCGAAAATCTAGACTCACTGGAGACGGATCATAAGGTGCCCGATTCAGCAATATCCCTTAGGAGACCAGTCCGCTGGAGGACGATGTATTGAATCGCGACGCAATTTGAGTGTTCCATCGTCATTATGAGGCCCTGATCGTTACAATTAACTAATTGTTTTGCGCCGGATTCGAAAATCTAGTTTCATAGGAGAACGACCATAAGGAGCCCGAGGCAGCAATAGACTCTTGGAGACAAGTCGGCTGAAGGCCGATGTATTGCATCTCGACGCAATTTGAGTGTCCCATCGTCATTAGGAGTCCCTGAACGTTACAATTAACTATCAGTTTCGCGTCTGATTCGAAAATCTAGACTCACAGGAGACGGACCACATGGAGCCCGAGGCGGCAATATCCCCTTGTAGTCAAGTCGGCTGGAGGTCGATGTATTGAATCTCGACGCAATTTGAGTGTTCCATCGTCAATAGGAGGCGCTGAACGTTACAATTAACAATCAGTTTCGCGTCGGATTCGAAAATCTAATCACAGTAGAGAGGCCATAAGGAGCCCTAGGCAGCAATATCCCCTTGGAGACCAGTCCGCTGGAGGACGATGTATTGACTCTCGACGCAATTTGAGTGTTCCATCGTCATTTCGAGGCCCTGAACGTTACAATTAACAATCAGTTTTTGCGTCGGATTAGAAAATTTAGACTCACAGGAGAACGACCATAACGTGCCCGAGGCAGCAATAGACCCTTGGAGACTAGTCGGCTGAATGATGATGTATTGAATCTCGACGCAATTTGTGTTTTCCATCGTCATTAGGAGGCCCTGACGTTACAATTAACTATCAGTTTCGAGTCGGATTCGAAAATCTAGACTCACAGGAGAACGACCATAAGGTGTCCGAGGCAGCAATAGACCCTCGGAGAGAAGTCGGCTGAAGGACGATGAGTTGAATCTCGACGCAGTTTGAGTGTTCCATCGTCTTCACGAGGCTCTGAAAGTTACAATTAACAATTAATTTCGCGTCGGATTCGAAAATCTAGACTCACAGGAGACGGACCACATGGAGCCCGAGGCGGCAATATCCCCATGTAGACAAGTCGGCTGGAGGTAGATGTATTGACTCTCGACACAATTAGAGAGTTTCATCGTCATTAGGAGGCGCTGAACGTTACAATTAACAATCATTTCTGGTCGGATTTGAAAATATAGACTCTCAGGAGGGCGACCATAAGAAGCCCGAGACAGCAATATCGCCATGGAGACAAGTCGGCTAGAAGACGATATATTGAATCTCGACGCAATTTGTGTTTTCCATCGTTATTAGGAGGCCCTGAACGTTACAATTAACTATAAGTTTTTCGTCGGATTCGAAAATCTAGACTCACTAGAGACGGACCATAAGGTCCGGAAGCAGCAATATCCCCTTGGAGACCAGTCCGCTGGAGGACGATGTATTGACTCTCGACGCAATTTGAGTGTTCCATCGTCATTTTGAGGCCCTGAACGTTACAATTAACAATCAGTTTTGCGTCGGATTAGAAAATTTAGACTCACAGGAGAACGATCATATAGTGCCCGACGCAGCAATAAACCCTTGGAGACAAGTCGCCTGGAGGACGATGTATCGGATCCCGACGCAGTTTGAGTGTTCCATCGTCATTAGGAGGCCCTGAACCTTAGAATTAACTATCAGTTTAGCGTCGGATTCGAAAATCTAGACTCACAGGAGAATGATCATAAGGTGCCCGAGGCAGCAATGGACCCTTGGAGACAAGTCGGCTGAAGGACGATGTATAGAATCTCGACGCAATTTCAGTGTTCCATCGTCTTTAGGAGGCCCTTAACTTTGTAATTAACTATAAGTTTTTCGTCGGATTCGAAAATCTAGACTCACTGGAGATGGACCATTAGGTTCCGGAAGCAGCAATATCCCCTTGGAGACCAGCCCGCTGGAGGACGATGTGTTGAATCGCGACGCATTTTGAGTGCTCCATCGTCTATAGGAGACCCTGAACGTTACAATTAACTATCAGTTATGCGTCGGATATGAAAATCTAGACTCACAGAAGAACGACCATAAGGTGCCCGAGGCAGCAAGAGACCTTTGGAGACAAGTCGGCTGGAGGACGCTGTATTGACTCTCGAGGCAACTTGAATGATCCATCGTCATTAGGAGGCCCTGAATGTTACAATTAACTATCAGTTTTTCGTCGGATTCGAGAATCTAGGCTCACTGGAGACGGACCATAAGGTGCCCGACTCAGCAATATCCCTTAGGAGACCAGTCCGCTGGAGGACGATGTATTGAATCGCGACGCAATTTGAGCGCTCCATCGTCATTAGGAGGCCCTGAACGATACAATTAACTATCAGTATCGCGTCGGATTCGAAAGCCTAGACTCACAGGAGAAGGACCATAAGGTGCCCGAGGCAGCAACAGACCCTTGGAGACAAGTTGGCTGTAGGCCGATGTATTGAATCTCGACGAGATTTGAGTGTTCCATCGTCAATATGAGGCGCTGAACGTTACAATTAACAATCAGTTTCGCGTCGGATTCGAAAATCTACTCACAGTAGAGCGGCCATAAGGAGCCCTAGGCAGCAATATCCCCTTGCAGACCAGTCCGCTGGAGGACGATGTATTGACTCTCGACGCAATTTGAGTGTTCCATCGTCATTTTGAGGCCCTGAACGTTACAATTAACAATCAGTTTTGCGTCGGATTAGAAAATTTAGACTCACAGGAGAACGACCATAAGGTGCCCGAGGCAGCAATAGACCCTTGGAGACTAGTCGGCTGAAGGATGATGTATTGAATCTCGACGCAATTTGTGTTTTCCATCGTCATTAGGAGGCCCTGACGTTACAATTAACTATCAGTTTCGAGTCGGATTCGAAAATCTAGACTCACAGGAGAACGACCATAAGGTGTCCGAGGCAGCAATAGACCCTTGGAGAGAAGTCGGCTGAAGGACGATGTATTGAATCTCGACGCAATTTGAGTGTTCCATCGTCTTTAGGAGGCCCTGAAAGTTACAATTAACAATTAATTTCGCGTCGGATTCGAAAATCTAGACTCACAGGAGACGGACCACATGGAGCCCGAGGTCGCAATATCCCCATGTAGACAAGTCGGCTGGAGGTAGATGTATTGACTTTCGACACAATTAGAGTGTTTCATCGTCATTAGGAGGCGCTGAACGTTACAATTAACAATCAGTTTCTGGTCGGATTTGAAAATCTAGACTCACAGGAGAGCGACCATAAGAAGGCCGAGACAGCAATATCGCCATGGAGACAAGTCGGCTAGAAGACGATATATTGAATCTCGACGCAATTTGTGTTTTCCATCGTTATTAGGAGGCCCTGAATGTTAAATTAACTATAAGTTTTCCGTCGGATTCGAAAATCTAGACTCACTGGAGACGGACCATAAGGTGCCCGACTCAGCAATATCCCCTAGGAACAAGTCGGCTGGAAGACGATGTATTGAATCTCGACGCAATTTGAGTGTTCCATCGTCATTATGAGGCCCTGATCGTTACAATTAACTAACTGTTTTGCGCCGGATTCGAAAATCTAGTTTCATAGGAGAACGACCATAAGGAGCCCGAGGCAGCAATAGACTCTTGGAGACAAGTCGGCTGAAGGACGATGTATTGCATCTCGACGCAATTTGAGTGTCCCATCGTCATTAGGAGTCCCTGAACGTTCAATTAACTATCAGTTTCGCGTCTGATTCGAAAATCTAGACTCACAGGAGACGGACCACATGGAGCCCGAGGCGGCAATATCCCCATGTAGACAAGTCGGCTGGAGGTAGATGTATTGACTCTCGACACAATTAGAATGTTTCATCGTCATTAGGAGGCGCTGAACGTTACAATTAACAGTTTCTGGTCGGATTTGAAAATCTATACTCACAGGAGAGCGACCATAAGAAGCCCGAGACAGCAATATCGCCATGGAGACAAGTCGGCTAGAAGACGATATATTGAATCTCGACGCAAATTGTGTTTTCCATCGTTATTAGGAGGCCCTGAATGTTACAATTAACTATAAGTTTTTCGTCGGATTCGAAAATCTAGACTCACTAGAGACGGACCATAAGGTCCGGAAGCAGCAATATCCCCTTGGAGACCAGTCCGCTGGAGGACGATGTATTGACTCTCGACGCAATTTGAGTGTTCCATCGTCATTTTGAGGCCCTGAACGTTACAATTAACAATCAGTTTTGCGTCGGATTAGAAAATTTAGACTCACAGGAGAACGATCATATAGTGCCCGACGCAGCAATAGACCCTTGGAGACATGTCGCCTGGAGGACGATGTATCGGATCCCGACGCAGTTTGAGTGTTCCATCGTCATTAGGAGGCCCTGAACCTTAGAATTAACTATCAGTTTAGCGTCGGATTCGAAAATCTAGACTCACAGGAGAATGATCATAAGGTGCCCGAGGCAGCAATGGACCCTTGGAGACAAGTCGGCTGAAGGACGATGTATAGAATCTCGACGCAATTTCAGTGTTCCATCGTCTTTAGGAGGCCCTGAACTTTACAATTAACTATAAGTTTTTCGTCGGATTCGAAAATCTAGACTCACTGGAGACGGACGATAAGGTTCCGGAAGCAGCAATATCCCCTTGGAGACCAGGCCGCTGGAGGACGATGTATTGACTCTCGACGCAATTTGAGTGTTCCATCGTCATTAGGAGGCCCTGAACGTTACAATTAACAATCAGTTTTGCATCGGATTAGAAAATCTAGACTCACAGGAGAACGACCATAAGGTGCCCGAGGCAGCAATAGACCTTTGGAGACAAGTCGGCTGGAGGACGATGTATTGACTCTCGACGCAATTTGAGTGTTCCATCGTCATTAGGAGGCCCTGAACGTTACAATTAACTATCAGTTATGCGTCGCATTCGAATACGTAGAATCACCGGAGACGAACCATGTGGTGCCCGAGGCAGCGATATCTCTCTGGAGACAGGTTGGCAGGAGGACGATGTAGTGAATCTCGACGCAATTTGAGTGTTCCATCGTCATTAGGAGGTGCTGAACGTTGCAATTAACTACCATTTTTGCGTCGGATTCGTAATTCTAGACTCACAGGTAAAGGACCATATGGTGCCCGAGGCAGCAATATCCCCTTCAAGGCAAGTCGGCTGGAGGTCGATGTATTGAATCTCGACGCAATGTGAGTGATCCATCGTGGATAGGAGGCCCGGAACATAACAATTAACTATCAGTTTTTCGTCGGATTCTAAAATCTAGACTCACAGGGGAACGACTATGAGGTGCCCGAGGCAGCAATAGACCCTTGTAGACAAATCGGCTGAATGCCGATGTATTGAATCTCGACGCAATTTGAGTGTTCCATCATCATTAGAAGGCCCTGAACGTTACAATTAACTATCATTTTTGCGTCGGATTCGAAAATCTAGACACTCAGGAGAACGAACAAAAGGTGCCCGAGGCAGCAATAGACCCTTCAGACAAGTCGGCTGGATAAACGATGGATTGACTCTCGAGGGAATTTGAATGATCCATCGTCATTAGGAGGCCCTGAATGTTACAATTAACTATCAGTTTTTCGTCGGATTCGATAGTCTAGACTCACAGGAGAAGGACCATACGGTGCCCGAGGCAGCAATATCCCCTAGGAACAAGTCGGCTGGAAGACGATGTATTGAATCTCGACGCAATTTGAGTGTTCCATCATCATTATGAGGCCCTGATCGTTACAATTAACTAACTGTTTTGCGCCGGATTCGAAAATCTAGTTTCATAGGAGAACGACCATAAGGAGCCCGAGGCAGCAATAGACTCTTGGAGATAAGTCGGCTGAAGGACGATGTATTGCATCTCGACGCAATTTGAATGCTCCATCGTCATTAGGAGTCCCTGAACGATACAATTAACTATCAGTTTCGCGTCTGATTCGAAAATCTAGACTCACAGGAGACGGACCACATGGAGCCCGAGGCGGCAATATCCCCTTGTAGTCAAGTCGGCTGGAGGTCGATGTATTGAATCTCGACGCAATTTGAGTGTTCCATCGTCAATAGGAGGAGCTGAACGTTACAATTAACAATCAGTTTCGCGTCGGATTCGAAAATCTACTCACAGTATAGAGGCCATAAACAGGCCTAGGCAGCGATATCCCCTTGGAGACCAGTCCGCTGGAGGACGATGTATTGACTCTCGACGCAATTTGAGTGTTCCATCGTCATTTTGAGGCCCTGAACGTTACAATTAACAATCAGTTTTGCGTCGGATAAGAAAAATTTAGACTCACAGGAGAAAGACCATAAGGTGCCCGAGGCAGCAATAGACCCTTGGAGACGACTCGGCTGAAGGATGAAGTATTTATTGAATCTCGACGCAATTTTTGTTTTCCATCGTCATTAGGAGGCCCTGACGTTACAATTAACTATCAGTTTCCAGTCGGATTCAATAATCTAGACTCACAGGAGAACGACCATAAGGTGTCCGAGGCAGCAATAGACCCTTGGAGAGAAGTCGGCTGAAGGACGATGTATTGAATCTCGACGCAATTTGAGTGTTCCATCGTCTTTAGGAGGCCCTGAAAGTTACAATTAACAATTAATTTCGCGTCGGATTCGAAAATCTAGACTCACAGGAGACGGAGCACATGGAGCCAGAGGCGGCAATATCCCCATGTAGATAAGTCGGCTGGAGGTAGATGTATTGACTCTCGACACAATTAGAGTGTTTCATCGTCATTAGGAGGCGCTGAACGTTACAATTAACAATCAGTTTCTGGTCGGATTTGAAAATCTAGACTCACAGGAGAGCGACCATAAGAAGCCCGAGACAGCAATATCGCCATGGAGACAAGTCGGCTAGAAGACGATATATTGAATCTCAACGCAATTTGAGTGTTGCATCGTCATTAGGAGGCGCTGAACGTTACAATTAACTATCAGTTATGCGTCGGATTCGAAAATTTAGACTCACAGGAGAACGACCATAAGGTGCCCGAGGCAGCAATAGACCCTTGGAGACAAGTTGGCTGAATGACGATGTATTGAATCTCGACGCAATTTGAGTGTTTCATCGTCATTACGAGGCACTGAACGTTACAATTAACTATCAGTTTTGCGTCGGATACGAAAATCTAGACTCACAGGAGACGAATCATATGGTGACCGATGCAGCAATATCCCCTTGGAGACAAGTCGGCTGGAGGACGATGTATTGATTCTGGACGTAATTTGAGTGTTCCATTGTCATTAGGAGGCCCTGAACGTTAAAATTAACAATCAGTTTAGCGTCGGATTCGAAAAAGTAGACTCACAGGAGAACGACCATAAGGTGCCCGAGGCAGCAATAGACCCATGGAGACAAGTCGGCTGAATGACGATGTATTGAAACTAGACGCAATTTGAATGTTCCATCGTCATTAGGAGGCCATTAACATTACAATTAAGCATCAGTTATGCGTCGGAATCGAAAATCTAGACTCACAGGAGACGGATCATAAGTTGCCCGAGGCAGCAATATCCCCTTGTAGATAAGTCGGCTGGAGGACGATGTATTGAATCTCGACGCAATTTGAGTGTTGCATCGTCATTAGGAGGAGCTGAACGTTACAATTAACTATCAGTTTTGGGTCGGATACGAAAATCTAGAGTCATAGGAGACGGACCATATGGTGCCTGAGGCAGCAATATGCGCTTGGAGACAAGTCGGCTGGAGGACGATGTATTGAATCTCGACGCAATTTGAGTGTTCCATCGTCATTAGAGTCCCTGAACGTTACAATCAACTATCACTTTTGCGTCGGTTTCGAAAACCTAGACTCACAGGAGAACCACCGTAAGGCGCCAGAGGCAGCAATAAACCCTTGGAGACAAGTCGGCTGAATGACGATGTATTGAATCTCGACAAAATTTTAGTGTTCCATTGTCATTAGCAGGCGCTGAACGTTACAATTAACAATCAGCAATGCGTCGGATTCGAAAATCTAGACTCACAGGAGAACGACCTTAAGGTGCCCGAGGCAGCAATAGACCCTTGGAGACTAGTCGGCTGGAGGACGATGTATTGAATCTCGACGCAATTTGAGTGTTCCATCGCCATTAGGAGGCGCTGAACGTTACAATTAACAATCAGTTTAGCGTCGGATTCGAAAAAGTAGACTCATAGGAGAACGACCATAAGGTGCCCGAGGCAGCAATAGACCATTCGAGACAAGTCGGCTGAATGGCGATGTATTGAAAGTAGACGCAATTTGAGTGTTCCATCGTCAATAGGAGGCCATTAACATTACAATTAAGTATCAGTTATGCGTCGGATTCGAAAATGTAGACTCACAGGAGAAGGACCCTTGGAGACAAGTCGGCTGGAGGTCGATGTATTGCATCTCGACGCAATTTGAGTGTTCCATCGTCATTAGGAGGTCAAGAACGTTACAATTAACTGTCAGCTTTGCGTCGGATTCGAAAATCTAGACTCACAGGAGAACCACCATAAGGTGCCAGAGGCAGCAAGAGACTCTTGGAGACAAGTCGGCTGATGGACGATGTATTGCATCTCGACGCAATTTGAGTCTTCCAACGTCATTAGGTGGCACTGAAATATACGATTAACTTGCAGTTTCGCGTCGGATTCGAAACTCTACACTCACAGGAGACGGACCATATGGTACCCAAGGCAGCAATATCCCCTTGGAGACAAGTCGGCTGGTGGACGATGTACTGAATCTCGACGCAATTTGAGTGTTCCATATTCGTTAGGAGGGCCTTAACGTTACAATTACCTATTAGTTTTGCGTCGGATTTGAAAATCTAAACGCACAGGAGCACGACCATAAGGTGCCAGAGGCAGCAAGAGACCCTTGGAGACAAGTCGGCTGGAGGACGATGTATTGAATCGCGACGCAATTTGAGTGTTACATCGTCATTAGGAGACCCTGAACGTTACAATTAACTATCAGTCTTTCGTCTGATTCGCAAATTTAGACTCACAGGAGAACGACCATAAGTTGCCCGAGGCAGCAATAGACCCTTGGAGACAAGTCGGCTGGAGGTCGATGTATTGCATCTCGACGCAATTTGAGAGTTCCATCGTCAATAGGTGGTCAAGAACGTTACAATTAACTGTCAGCTTTGCGTCGGATTCGAAAATCTAGACTCACAGGAGAACGACCATAAGTTGCCCGACGCAGCAGTAGACTCTTGGAGGCAAGTCGGCTGAAGGACGATGTATAGAATCTCGACGCAATTTCAGTGTTCCATCGTCATTTTGAGGCCCTGAACGTTACAATTAACAATCAGTTTTGCGTCGGATTAGAAAATTTAGACTCACAGGAGAACGATCATATAGTGCCCGACGCAGCAATAGACCCTTGGAGACATGTCGCCTGGAGGACGATGTATCGGATCCCGACGCAGTTTGAGTGTTCCATCGTCATTAGGAGGCCCTGAACCTTAGAATTAACTATCAGTTTAGCGTCGGATTCGAAAATCTAGACTCACAGGAGAATGATCATAAGGTGCCCGAGGCAGCAATGGACCCTTGGAGACAAGTCGGCTGAAGGACGATGTATAGAATCTCGACGCAATTTCAGTGTTCCATCGTCTTTAGGAGGCCCTGAACTTTACAATTAACTATAAGTTTTTCGTCGGATTCGAAAATCTAGACTCACTGGAGACGGACGATAAGGTTCCGGAAGCAGCAATATCCCCTTGGAGACCAGGCCGCTGGAGGACGATGTATTGACTCTCGACGCAATTTGAGTGTTCCATCGTCATTAGGAGGCCCTGAACGTTACAATTAACAATCAGTTTTGCATCGGATTAGAAAATCTAGACTCACAGGAGAACGACCATAAGGTGCCCGAGGCAGCAATAGACCTTTGGAGACAAGTCGGCTGGAGGACGATGTATTGACTCTCGACGCAATTTGAGTGTTCCATCGTCATTAGGAGGCCCTGAACGTTACAATTAACTATCAGTTATGCGTCGCATTCGAATACGTAGAATCACCGGAGACGAACCATGTGGTGCCCGAGGCAGCGATATCTCTCTGGAGACAGGTTGGCAGGAGGACGATGTAGTGAATCTCGACGCAATTTGAGTGTTCCATCGTCATTAGGAGGTGCTGAACGTTGCAATTAACTACCATTTTTGCGTCGGATTCGTAATTCTAGACTCACAGGTAAAGGACCATATGGTGCCCGAGGCAGCAATATCCCCTTCAAGGCAAGTCGGCTGGAGGTCGATGTATTGAATCTCGACGCAATGTGAGTGATCCATCGTGGATAGGAGGCCCGGAACATAACAATTAACTATCAGTTTTTCGTCGGATTCTAAAATCTAGACTCACAGGGGAACGACTATGAGGTGCCCGAGGCAGCAATAGACCCTTGTAGACAAATCGGCTGAATGCCGATGTATTGAATCTCGACGCAATTTGAGTGTTCCATCATCATTAGAAGGCCCTGAACGTTACAATTAACTATCATTTTTGCGTCGGATTCGAAAATCTAGACACTCAGGAGAACGAACAAAAGGTGCCCGAGGCAGCAATAGACCCTTCAGACAAGTCGGCTGGATAAACGATGGATTGACTCTCGAGGGAATTTGAATGATCCATCGTCATTAGGAGGCCCTGAATGTTACAATTAACTATCAGTTTTTCGTCGGATTCGATAGTCTAGACTCACAGGAGAAGGACCATACGGTGCCCGAGGCAGCAATATCCCCTAGGAACAAGTCGGCTGGAAGACGATGTATTGAATCTCGACGCAATTTGAGTGTTCCATCATCATTATGAGGCCCTGATCGTTACAATTAACTAACTGTTTTGCGCCGGATTCGAAAATCTAGTTTCATAGGAGAACGACCATAAGGAGCCCGAGGCAGCAATAGACTCTTGGAGATAAGTCGGCTGAAGGACGATGTATTGCATCTCGACGCAATTTGAATGCTCCATCGTCATTAGGAGTCCCTGAACGATACAATTAACTATCAGTTTCGCGTCTGATTCGAAAATCTAGACTCACAGGAGACGGACCACATGGAGCCCGAGGCGGCAATATCCCCTTGTAGTCAAGTCGGCTGGAGGTCGATGTATTGAATCTCGACGCAATTTGAGTGTTCCATCGTCAATAGGAGGAGCTGAACGTTACAATTAACAATCAGTTTCGCGTCGGATTCGAAAATCTACTCACAGTATAGAGGCCATAAACAGGCCTAGGCAGCGATATCCCCTTGGAGACCAGTCCGCTGGAGGACGATGTATTGACTCTCGACGCAATTTGAGTGTTCCATCGTCATTTTGAGGCCCTGAACGTTACAATTAACAATCAGTTTTGCGTCGGATAAGAAAATTTAGACTCACAGGAGAAAGACCATAAGGTGCCCGAGGCAGCAATAGACCCTTGGAGACGACTCGGCTGAAGGATGAAGTATTTATTGAATCTCGACGCAATTTTTGTTTTCCATCGTCATTAGGAGGCCCTGACGTTACAATTAACTATCAGTTTCCAGTCGGATTCAATAATCTAGACTCACAGGAGAACGACCATAAGGTGTCCGAGGCAGCAATAGACCCTTGGAGAGAAGTCGGCTGAAGGACGATGTATTGAATCTCGACGCAATTTGAGTGTTCCATCGTCTTTAGGAGGCCCTGAAAGTTACAATTAACAATTAATTTCGCGTCGGATTCGAAAATCTAGACTCACAGGAGACGGAGCACATGGAGCCAGAGGCGGCAATATCCCCATGTAGATAAGTCGGCTGGAGGTAGATGTATTGACTCTCGACACAATTAGAGTGTTTCATCGTCATTAGGAGGCGCTGAACGTTACAATTAACAATCAGTTTCTGGTCGGATTTGAAAATCTAGACTCACAGGAGAGCGACCATAAGAAGCCCGAGACAGCAATATCGCCATGGAGACAAGTCGGCTAGAAGACGATATATTGAATCTCAACGCAATTTGAGTGTTGCATCGTCATTAGGAGGCGCTGAACGTTACAATTAACTATCAGTTATGCGTCGGATTCGAAAATTTAGACTCACAGGAGAACGACCATAAGGTGCCCGAGGCAGCAATAGACCCTTGGAGACAAGTTGGCTGAATGACGATGTATTGAATCTCGACGCAATTTGAGTGTTTCATCGTCATTACGAGGCACTGAACGTTACAATTAACTATCAGTTTTGCGTCGGATACGAAAATCTAGACTCACAGGAGACGAATCATATGGTGACCGATGCAGCAATATCCCCTTGGAGACAAGTCGGCTGGAGGACGATGTATTGATTCTGGACGTAATTTGAGTGTTCCATCGTCATTAGGAGGCCCTGAACGTTAAAATTAACAATCAGTTTAGCGTCGGATTCGAAAAAGTAGACTCACAGGAGAACGACCATAAGGTGCCCGAGGCAGCAATAGACCCATGGAGACAAGTCGGCTGAATGACGATGTATTGAAACTAGACGCAATTTGAATGTTCCATCGTCATTAGGAGGCCATTAACATTACAATTAAGCATCAGTTATGCGTCGGAATCGAAAATCTAGACTCACAGGAGACGGATCATAAGTTGCCCGAGGCAGCAATATCCCCTTGTAGATAAGTCGGCTGGAGGACGATGTATTGAATCTCGACGCAATTTGAGTGTTGCATCGTCATTAGGAGGAGCTGAACGTTACAATTAACTATCAGTTTTGGGTCGGATACGAAAATCTAGAGTCATAGGAGACGGACCATATGGTGCCTGAGGCAGCAATATGCGCTTGGAGACAAGTCGGCTGGAGGACGATGTATTGAATCTCGACGCAATTTGAGTGTTCCATCGTCATTAGAGTCCCTGAACGTTACAATCAACTATCACTTTTGCGTCGGTTTCGAAAACCTAGACTCACAGGAGAACCACCGTAAGGCGCCAGAGGCAGCAATAAACCCTTGGAGACAAGTCGGCTGAATGACGATGTATTGAATCTCGACAAAATTTTAGTGTTCCATTGTCATTAGCAGGCGCTGAACGTTACAATTAACAATCAGCAATGCGTCGGATTCGAAAATCTAGACTCACAGGAGAACGACCTTAAGGTGCCCGAGGCAGCAATAGACCCTTGGAGACTAGTCGGCTGGAGGACGATGTATTGAATCTCGACGCAATTTGAGTGTTCCATCGCCATTAGGAGGCGCTGAACGTTACAATTAACAATCAGTTTAGCGTCGGATTCGAAAAAGTAGACTCATAGGAGAACGACCATAAGGTGCCCGAGGCAGCAATAGACCATTCGAGACAAGTCGGCTGAATGGCGATGTATTGAAAGTAGACGCAATTTGAGTGTTCCATCGTCAATAGGAGGCCATTAACATTACAATTAAGTATCAGTTATGCGTCGGATTCGAAAATGTAGACTCACAGGAGAAGGACCCTTGGAGACAAGTCGGCTGGAGGTCGATGTATTGCATCTCGACGCAATTTGAGTGTTCCATCGTCATTAGGAGGTCAAGAACGTTACAATTAACTGTCAGCTTTGCGTCGGATTCGAAAATCTAGACTCACAGGAGAACCACCATAAGGTGCCAGAGGCAGCAAGAGACTCTTGGAGACAAGTCGGCTGATGGACGATGTATTGCATCTCGACGCAATTTGAGTCTTCCAACGTCATTAGGTGGCACTGAAATATACGATTAACTTGCAGTTTCGCGTCGGATTCGAAACTCTACACTCACAGGAGACGGACCATATGGTACCCAAGGCAGCAATATCCCCTTGGAGACAAGTCGGCTGGTGGACGATGTACTGAATCTCGACGCAATTTGAGTGTTCCATATTCGTTAGGAGGGCCTTAACGTTACAATTACCTATTAGTTTTGCGTCGGATTTGAAAATCTAAACGCACAGGAGCACGACCATAAGGTGCCAGAGGCAGCAAGAGACCCTTGGAGACAAGTCGGCTGGAGGACGATGTATTGAATCGCGACGCAATTTGAGTGTTACATCGTCATTAGGAGACCCTGAACGTTACAATTAACTATCAGTCTTTCGTCTGATTCGCAAATTTAGACTCACAGGAGAACGACCATAAGTTGCCCGAGGCAGCAATAGACCCTTGGAGACAAGTCGGCTGGAGGTCGATGTATTGCATCTCGACGCAATTTGAGAGTTCCATCGTCAATAGGTGGTCAAGAACGTTACAATTAACTGTCAGCTTTGCGTCGGATTCGAAAATCTAGACTCACAGGAGAACGACCATAAGTTGCCCGACGCAGC
Organism: Schistocerca piceifrons; assembly: GCF_021461385.2. Lineage (NCBI taxonomy): Eukaryota > Metazoa > Arthropoda > Insecta > Orthoptera > Acrididae > Schistocerca > Schistocerca piceifrons. The sequence goes on along the minus strand of NC_060141.1, from coordinate 853,220,558 downwards.
AGTAGACTCTTGGAGGCAAGTCGGCTGAAGGACGTAGTATTGAATCTCGACGCAATTTGAGAGTTCCATCGTCAATAGGTGGTCAAGAACGTTACAATTAACTATCAGTTATGCGTCGGATTCGAAAATGTAGACTCACAGGAGACCGACCATAAGGTGCCCGAGGCAGCAATAGACCCTTGGAGACAAGTCGGCTGGAGGTCGATGTATTGCATCTCGACGCAATTTGAGTGTTCCATCGTCAATAGGTGGTCAAGAACGTTACAATTAACTGTCAGCTTTCCGTCGGATTCGAAAATCTAGACTCACAGGAGAACGACCATAAGGTGCCCGACGCAGCAGTAGACTCTTGGAGGCAAGTCGGCTGAAGGACGATGTATTGAATCTCGGCGCAATTTGAGTGTTCCAGCGTCATTAGCAGGCCCTGAACGTTACAATTAACTAGCAGTTTCGCGTCGGATCCGAAAATCTTGACTCACAGAAACGGCCCATATGGTGCCCAAGGCAGCAATATCCCCTTGGAGACAAGTCGGTGCGAGGACGATGTATTGAGACTCGACGCAATTTGAGTGTTCCATCGTCATTAGGAGGCTCTTAACGTTAGAATTAACTATAAGCTCTGCGTCTCATTCGAAACTATAGACTCACAGGAGAACGACCATAAGGTGCCCGAGGCAGCAATACACCCTTGGAGACAAGTCGGCTGGAGGACGAGGTATTGAATCTCGACGCAATTTGAGTGTTGATTCGCCATTAGGAGGCGCTGAACCTTACAATTAACTATCAGTTTTGCGTCGGATACGAAAATCTAGACTCACAGGAGAACGACCATAAGGTGCCCGGGGCAGCAATACACCCTTGGAGACAAGTCGGCTGAATGACGATGTATTGAATCTCGACGCAATTTGAGTGTTCCATCGTCATTACGAGGCGCTGAACGTTTCAATTAAGTATCAGTTTTGCGTCGGATACGAAAATCTAGACTCACACGAGACGAATCATATGGTGACCGATGCAGCAATATCCCCTTGGAGACAAGTCGGCTGGAGGACGATGTATTCATTCTGGACGTAATTTGAGTGTTCCATCGTCACTAGGAGGCCCTGAACGTTATAATTGACAATCAGTTTAGCGTCGGATTCGAAAAAGTAGACTCACAGGAGAACGACCATAAGGTGCCCGAGGCAGCAATAGACCCTTGGAGAGAAGTCGACTGAATGACGATGTATTGAAACTAGACGCAATTTCAGTGTTCCATCGTCATTAGGAGGCCATTAACATTACAATTAAGCATCAGTTATGCGTCGGATTCGAAAATCTAGACTCACAGGAGACGGATCATAAGTTGCCCGAGGCAGCAATATCCCCTTGTAGATAAGACGGCTGGAGGACGATGTATTGAATCTCGACGCAATTTGAGTTTGCATCGTCATTAGGAGGCGCTGAACGATACACTTAACTATCAGTTTTGGGTCGGATTCGAAAATCTAGAGTCATAGGAGACGGACCATATGGTGCCCGAGGCAGCAATATCCGCTTGGAGACAAGTCGGCTGGAGGACGATGTATTGAATCTCGACGTAATTTGAGTGTTCCATCGTCATTAGGAGGCCCTGAGCTTTACAATTAACTTTCAGTTTTGCGTCGGATTCGAAAATCTAGACTCTGAGGAGAACGACCATAAGGTGCCCGAGGCAGCAATAGACCCTTGGAGACAAGTCGGCTGGAGGTCGATATATTGCATCTCGACGCAATTTGAGTGTTCCATCGTCATTAGAGTCCCTGAACGTTACAATTAACTATCAGTTTTGCGTCGGTTTTGGAAAACGTAGACTCACCGGAGAACCACCATAAGGCGCCCGAGGCAGCAATAAACCCTTGGAGACAAGTCGGCTGAATGACGATGTTTTGAATCTCGACAAAATTTTAGTGTTCCATCGTCATTAGGAGGCGCTGAACGTTACAATTAACTATCAGCAATGCGTCGGATTCGAAAATCTAGACTCACAGGAGAACGACCTTAAGGTGCCCGAGGCAGCAATAGACCCTTGGAGACTAGTCGGCTGGAGGGCGATGTATTGAATCTCGACGCAATTTCAGTGTTCCATGGTCATTAGGAGGCGCTGAACGTTACAATTAACAATCAGTTTAGCGTCGGATTCGAAAAAGTAGACTCACAGGAGAACGACCATAAGGTGCCCGAGGCAGCAATAGACCCTTCGAGACAAGTCGGCTGAATGGCGATGAATTGAAACTAGACGCAATTTGAGTGTTCCATCGTCAATAGGAGGCCATTAACATTACAATTAAGTATCAGTTATGCGTCGGATTCGAAAATCTAGACTCACAGGAGAGGGATCATAAGTTGGCCGAGGCAGCAATATCCCCTTGTAGATAAGTCGGCTGGAGGACGATGTATTGAATCTCGACGGAATTTGAGTGTTCCATCGTAATTTGGAGGCGCTGAACGTAACAATTAACTATCAGTTTTGCGTCGGATACGAAAATCGAGACTCACAGGAGACGGACCATATGGAGCCCGAGGCAGCAACATCCCCTTGGAGACAAGGCGGCTGGAGGACGATGTATTGAATCTCGACGCAATTTGAGTGTTCCATCATCATTTGGAGGCCCTTATCGTTACAATTAACTATCAGTTTTGCGTCTGATTCGAAAATTTAGACTCATAGAAGAACGACCATAAGGTGCCCGAGGCATCAATAGACCCTTGGAGACAAGTCGGCTGGAGGTCGATATATTGCATCTCGACGCAATTTGAGTGTTCCATCGTCATTAGGAGTCCCTGAAGTTACAATTAACAATCAGTTTTGCGTCGGTATCGAAAACCTAGACTAACAGGAGAACCACCATAAGGCGCCCGAGGCAGCAATAAACCCTTGGATACAAGTCGACTGAAGGACGATGTATTGAATCTCGACTCAATTTGAGAGTTCCAAAGTCATTAGGAGGCACTGAACGTTACAATTAACTAGCAGTTTCGCGTCGGATTCAAAAATTTAGACTCACAGGAGATGGACCATATGGTGCCCAAGGCAGCAATATCCCCTTGGAGGCAAGACGGCTGGAGGACATGTATTGAATCTCGACGCAATTTGAATGTTCCATCTTCGATAGGAGGCCCTGAACGTTACAATTAACTATCAGTTTTGCGTTGGATTCTAAAATCTAGACTCACACGAGAACGACCATAAGGTGCCCGAGGCAGCAATAGACCCTTGGAGACAAGTCGGCTGAATGACGATGCATTGTATCTCGACAAAAATTTAGTGTTCCATCGTCATTAAGAGGCGCTGAACGTTACAATTAACTATCAGCAATGCGTCGGATTCGAAATCTACACTCACAGGAGAATGACCTAAAGGTGCCCGAGGCAGCAATAGACCCTTGGAGACTAGTCGGCTGGAGGACGATGTATTGAATCTTGACGCAATTTGAGTGTTCCATCGTCATTAGGAGGCCCTGACGTTACAATTAACTATCAGTTTCGAGTCGGATTCGAAAATCTAGACTCACAGGAGAACGACCATAAGGTGTCCGAGGCAGCAATAGACCCTCGGAGAGAAGTCGGCTGAAGGACGATGAGTTGAATCTCGACGCAGTTTGAGTGTTCCATCGTCTTCACGAGGCTCTGAAAGTTACAATTAACAATTAATTTCGCGTCGGATTCGAAAATCTAGACTCACAGGAGACGGACCACATGGAGCCCGAGGCGGCAATATTCCCATGTAGACAAGTCGGCTGGAGGTAGATGTATTGACTCTCGACACAATTAGAGAGTTTCATCGTCATTAGGAGGCGCTGAACGTTACAATTAACAATCAGTTTCTGGTCGGATTTGAAAATCTAGACTCACAGGAGGGCGACCATAAGAAGCCCGAGACAGCAATATCGCCATGGAGACAAGTCGGCTAGAAGACGATATATTGAATCTCGACGCAATTTGAGTGTTCCATCGTCATTTTGAGGCCCTGAACGTTACAATTAACAATCAGTTTTGCGTCGGATTAGAAAATTTAGACTCACAGGAGAACGATCATATAGTGCCCGACGCAGCAATAAACCCTTGGAGACAAGTCGCCTGGAGGACGATGTATCGGATCCCGACGCAGTTTGAGTGTTCCATCGTCATTAGGAGGCCCTGAACCTTAGAATTAACTATCAGTTTAGCGTCGGATTCGAAAATCTAGACTCACAGGAGAATGATCATAAGGTGCCCGAGGCAGCAATGGACCCTTGGAGACAAGTCGGCTGAAGGACGATGTATAGAATCTCGACGCAATTCCAAAGTTCCATCGTCTTTAGGAGGCCCTTAACTTTGTAATTAACTATAAGTTTTTCGTCGGATTCGAAAATCTAGACTCACAGAAGAACGACCATAAGGTGCCCGAGGCAGCAATAGACCTTTGGAGACAAGTCGGCTGGAGGACGCTGTATTGACTCTCGAGGCAACTTGAATGATCCATCGTCATTAGGAGGCCCTGAATGTTACAATTAACTATCAGTTTTTCGTCGGATTCGAGAATCTAGGCTCACTGGAGACGGACCATAAGGTGCCCGACTCAGCAATATCCCTTAGGAGACCAGTCCGCTGGAGGACGATGTATTGAATCGCGACGCAATTTGAGCGCTCCATCGTCATTAGGAGGCCCTGAACGATACAATTAACTATCAGTTTCGCGTCGGATTCGAAAGCCTAGACTCACAGGAGAAAGACCATAAGGTGCCCGAGGCAGCAACAGACCCTTGGAGACAAGTTGGCTGTAGGCCGATGTATTGAATCTCGACGAGATTTGAGTGTTCCATCGTCAATATGAGGCGCTGAACGTTACAATTAACAATCAGTTTCGCGTCGGATTCGAAAATCTACTCACAGTAGAGCGGCCATAAGGAGCCCTAGGCAGCAATATCCCCTTGCAGACCAGTCCGCTGGAGGACGATGTATTGACTCTCGACGCAATTTGAGTGCTCCATCGTCATTTTGAGGCCCTGAACGTTACAATTAACAATCAGTTTTGCGTCGGATTAGAAAATTTAGACTCACAGGAGAACGACCATAAGGTGCCCGAGGCAGCAATAGACCCTTGGAGACTAGTCGGCTGAAGGATGATGTATTGAATCTCGACGCAATTTGTGTTTTCCATCGTCATTAGGAGGCCCTGACGTTACAATTAACTATCAGTTTCGAGTCGGATTCGAAAATCTAGACTCACAGGAGAACGACCATAAGGTGTCCGAGGCAGCAATAGACCCTCGGAGAGAAGTCGGCTGAAGGACGATGAGTTGAATCTCGACGCAGTTTGAGTCTTCCATCGTCTTCACGAGGCTCTGAAAGTTACAATTAACAATTAATTTCGCGTCGGATTCGAAAATCTAGACTCACAGGAGACGGACCACATGGAGCCCGAGGTCGCAATATCCCCATGTAGACAAGTCGGCTGGAGGTAGATGTATTGACTCTCGACACAATTAGAGTGTTTCATCGTCATTAGGAGGCGCTGAACGTTACAATTAACAATCAGTTTCCGGTCGGATTTGAAAATCTAGACTCACAGGAGAGCGACCATAAGAAGGCCGAGACAGCAATATCGCCATGGAGACAAGTCGGCTAGAAGACGATATATTGAATCTCGACGCAATTTGTGTTTTCCATCGTTATTAGGAGGCCCTGAATGTTAAATTAACTATAAGTTTTCCGTCGGATTCGAAAATCTAGACTCACTGGAGACGGACCATAAGGTGCCCGACTCAGCAATATCCCCTAGGAACAAGTCGGCTGGAAGACGATGTATTGAATCTCGACGCAATTTGTGTTTTCCATCGTCATTAGGAGGCCCTGACGTTACAATTAACTATCAGTTTCCAGTCGGATTCAATAATCTAGACTCACAGGAGAACGACCATAAGGTGTCCGAGGCAGCAATAGACCCTTGGAGAGAAGTCGGCTGAAGGACGATGTATTGAATCTCGACGCAATTTGAGTGTTCCATCGTCTTTAGGAGGCCCTGAAAGTTACAATTAACAATTAATTTCGCGTCGGATTCGAAAATCTAGACTCACAGGAGACGGACCACATGGAGCCAGAGGCGGCAATATCCCCATGTAGACAAGTCGGCTGGAGGTAGATGTATTGACTCTCGACACAATTAGAGTGTTTCATCGTCATTAGGAGACGCTGAACGTTACAATTAACAATCAGTTTCTGGTCGGATTTGAAAATCTAGACTCACAGGAGAGCGACCATAAGAAGCCCGAGACAGCAATATCGCCATCGAGACAAGTCGGCTAGAAGACGATATATTGAATCTCGACGCAATTTGTGTTTTCCATCGTTATTAGGAGGCCCTGAATGTTACAATTAACTATAAGTTTTTCGTCGGATTCGAAAATCTAGACTTACTAGAGACGGACCATAAGGTCCGGAAGCAGCAATATCCCCTTGGAGACCAGTCCGCTGGAGGACGATGTATTGACTCTCGACGCAATTTGAGTGTTCCATCGTCATTTTGAGGCCCTGAACGTCACAATTAACAATCAGTCTTGCGTCGGATTAGAAAATTTAGACTCACAGGAGAACGATCATATAGTGCCCGAGGCAGCAATAGACCCTTGGAGACAAGTCGCCTGGAGGACGATGTATCGGATCCCGACGCAGTTTGAGTGTTCCATCGTCATTAGGAGGCCCTGAACGTTAGAATTAACTATCAGTTTAGCGTCGGTTTTGAAAATCTAGACTCACAGGATAATGATCATAAGGTGCCCGAGGCAGCAATGGACCCTTGGAGACAAGTCGGCTGGAGGACGATGTATTGACTCTCGACACAATTTGAGTGTTCCATCGTCATTAGGAGGCCCTGAACGTTACAATTAACAATCAGTTCTGCATCGGATTAGAAAATCTAGACTCACAGGAGAACGACCATAAGGTGCCCGAGGCAGCAATAAACCCTTGGCGACTAGTCGGCTGAAGGACGATATATTGAATCTCGACGCAATTTGAGTGTTGCATCGTCATTAGAAGGCCCTGAACGTTACAATTAACTATCATTTTTGCGTCGGATTCGAAAATCTAGACACTCAGAAGAACGAACATAAGGTGGCCGAGGCAGCAATAGACCCTTCAGACAAGTCGGCTGGAAAACGATGTATTGACTCTCGAGGCAATTTGAATGATCCATCGTCATTAGGAGGCCCTGAATGTTACAATTAACTATCAGTTTTTCGTCGGATTCGAAAATCTAGACTCACTGGAGACGGACCATAAGGTGCCCGACTCAGCAATATCCCTTAGGAGACCAGTCCGCTGGAGGACGATGTATTGAATCGCGACGCAATTTGAGTGCTCCATCGTCATTAGGAGCCCCTGAACGATTCAATTAACTATCAGTTTCGCGTCGGATTCGAAAGTCTAGACTCACAGGAGAAGGACCATACGGTGCCCGAGGCAGCAATATCCCCTAGGAACAAGTCGGCTGGAAGACGATGTATTGAATCTCGACGCAATTTGAGTGTTCCATCGTCATTATGAGGCCCTGATCATTACAATTAACTAACTGTTTTGCGCCGGATTCGAAAATCTAGTTTCATAGGAGAACGACGATAAGGAGCCCGAGGCAGCAATAGACTCTTGGAGACAAGTCGGCTGAAGGACGATGTATTGCATCTCGACGCAATTTGAGTGTCCCATCGTCATTAGGAGTCCCTGAACGTTACAATTAATTATCAGTTTCGCGTCTGTTTCGAAAATCTAGACTCACAGGAGACGGACCACATGGAGCCCGAGGCGGCAATATCCCCTTGTAGTCAAGTCGGCTGGAGGTCGATGTATTGAATCTCGACGCAATTTGAGTGTTCCATCGTCAATAGGAGGCGCTGAACGTTACAATTAACAATCAGTTTCGCGTCGGATTCGAAAATCTACTCGCAGTAGAGCGGCCATAAGGAGCCCTAGGCAGCAATATCCCCTTGGAGACCAGTCCGCTGGAGGACGATGTTTTGACTCTCGACGCAATTTGAGTGTTCAATCGTCATTTTGAGGCCCTGAACGTTACAATTAACAATCAGTTTTGCGTCGGATTAGAAACTTTAGACTCACAGGAGAACGACCATAAGGTGCCCGAGGCAGCAATAGACCCTTGGAGACTAGTCGGCTGAAGGATGATGTATTGAATCTCGACGCAATTTGTGTTTTCCATCGTCATTAGGAGGTCCTGACGTTACAATTAACTTTCAGTTTCGAGTCGGACTCAAAATCTACACTCACAGGAGAACGACCATAAGGTGTCCGAGGCAGCAATAGACCCTTGGAGACAAGTCGCCTGGAGGACGATGTATCGGATCCCGACGCAGTTTGAGTGTTCCATCGTCATTAGGAGGCCCTGAACGTTAGAATTAACTATCAGTTTAGCGTCGGATTCGAAAATCTAGACTCACAGGAGAATGATCATAAGGTGCCCGAGGCAGCAATGGACCCTTGGAGACAAGTCGGCTGAAGGACGATGTATAGAATCTCGACGCAATGTCAGTGTTCCATCGTCTTTAGGAGGCCCTTAACTTTATAATTAACTATAAGTTTTTCGTCGGATTCGAAAATCTAGACTCACTGCAGACGGACCATAAGGTTCCGGAAGCAGCAATATCCCCTTGGAGACCAGGCCGCTGGAGGACGATGTGTTGAATCGCGACGCATTTTGATAGCTCCATCGTCTATAGGAGACCCTGAACGTTACAATTAACTATCAATTATGCGTCGGATAAGAAAATCTAGACTCACAGGAGAACGACCATAAGGTGCCCGAGGCAGCAATAGACCTTTGGAGACAAGTCGGCTGGAGGACGATGTATTACTCTCGACGCAATTTGAGTGTTCCATCGTCATTAGGAGGCCCTGAACGTTACAATTAACAATCAGTTTTGCATCGGATTAGAAAATCTAGACTCACAGGAGAAGGACCATAAGGTGCCCGAGGCAGCAAAAAACCCTTGGAGACTAGTCGGCTGAAGGACGATATATTGAATCTCGACGCAATTAGAGTGTTCCATCGTCATTAGGAGGCGCTGAACGTTACAATTAACTATCAGTTTAGCGTCGCATTCGAATACGTAGAATCACCGGAGACGAACCATGTGGTGCCCGAGGCAGCGATATCCCTCTGGAGACAAGTCGGCAGGAGGACGATGTAGTGAATCTGGACGCAATTTGAGTGTTCCATCGTCATTAGGAGGTGCTGAACGTTGCAATTAAATACCATTTTTGCGTCGGATTCGTAATTCTAGACTCACAGGTAAAGGACCATATGGTGCCCGAGGCAGCAATATAGCCCTTCAAGGCAAGTCGGCTGGAGGTCGATGTATTGAATCTCGACGCAATGTGAGTGATCCATCGTCGATAGGAGGCCCGGAACATAACAGGTAACTATCAGTTTTTCGTCGGATTCTAAAATCTAGACTCACAGGGGAACGACTATAAGGTGCCCGAGGCAGCAATAGACCCTTGTAGACAAATCGGCTGAATGCCGATGTATTGAATCTCGACGCAATTTGAGTGTTCCATCGTCATTAGAAGGCCATGAACGTTACAATTAACTATCATTTTTGCGTCGGATTCGAAAATCTAGACACTCAGGAGAACGAACATAAGGTGGCCGAGGCAGCAATAGACCCTTCAGAAAAGTCGGCTGGAAAACGATGTATTGACTCTCGAGGCAATTTGAATGATCCATCGTCATTAGGAGGCCCTGAATGTTACAATTAACTATCAGTTTTTCGTCGGATTCGAAAATCTAGACTCACTGGAGACGGACCATAAGGTGCCCGACTCAGCAATATCCCTTAGGAGACCAGTCCGCTGGAGGACGATGTATTGAATCGCGACGCAATTTGAGTGCTCCATCGTCATTAGGAGGCCCTGAACGATACAATTAACAATCAGTTTCGCGTCGGATTCGAAAGTCTAGACTCACAGGAGAAGGACCATACGGTGCCCGAGGCAGCAATATCCCCTAGGAACAAGTCGGCTGGAAGACGATGTATTGAATCTCGACGCAATTTGAGTGTTCCATCGTCATTATGAGGCCCTGATCGTTACAATTAACTAACTGATTTGCGCCGGATTCGAAAATCTGGTTTCATAGGAGAACGACCATAAGGAGCCCGAGGCAGCAATAGACTCTTGGAGACAAGTCGGCTGAAGGACGATGTATTGCATCTCGACGCAATTTGAGTGTTCCATCGTCATTAGGAGTCCCTGAACGTTACAATTAACTATCAGTTTCGCGTCTGATTCGAAAATCTAGACTCACTGGAGACGGACCATAAGGAGCCCGACTCAGCAATATCCCTTAGGAGACCAGTCCGCTGGAGGACGATGTATTGAATCTCGACGCAATTTGTTTTTTCCATCGTCATTAGGAGGCCCTGTCGTTACAATTAACTATCAGTTTCGAGTCGGATTCGAAAATCTAGACTCACAGGAGAACGACCATAAGGTGTCCGAGGCAGCGATAGACCCTTGGAGAGAAGTCCGCTGAAGGACGATGTATTGAATCTCGACGCAATTTGAGTGTTCCATCGTCTTTAGGAGGCCCTGAAAGTTACAATTAACAATTAATTTCGCGTCGGATTCGAAAATCTAGACTCACAGGAGACGGACCACATGGAGCCCGAGGCGGCAATATCCCCTTGTAGTCAAGTCGGCTGGAGGTCGATGTATTGAATCTCGACGCAATTTGAGTGTTCCATCGTCAATAGGAGGCGCTGAACGTTACAATTAACAATCAGTTTCGCGTCGGATTCGAAAATCTACTCACAGTAGAGCGGCCATAAGGAGCCCTAGGCAGCATTATCCCCTTGGAGACCAGTCCGGTGGAGGACGATGTATTGACTCTCGACGCAATTTGAGTGTTCCATCGTCATTTGAGGCCCTGAACGTTACAATTAGCAATCAGTTTTGCGTCTGATTAGAAAACTTAGACTCACAGGAGAACGACCATAAGGTGCCCGAGGCAGCAATAGACCCTTGGAGACTAGTCGGCTGAAGGATGATGTATTGAATCACGACGCAATTTGTGTTTTCCATCGTCATTAGGAGGCCCTGACGTTACAATTAACTATCAGTTTCGAGTCGGATTCGAAAATCTAGACTCACAGGAGAACGACCTTAAGGTGTCCGAGGCAGCAATAGACCCTTGGAGAGAAGTCGGCTGAAGGACGTTGTATTGAATCTCGACGCAATTTGAGTGTTCCATCGTCTTTACGAGGCCCTGAAAGTTACTTTTAAAATTTATTTCGCGTCGGATTCGAAAATCTAGTCTCACAGGAGACGGACCACATGGAGCCCGAGGCGGCAATATCCCCATGTAGACAAGTCGGCTGGAGGTAGATGTATTGACTCTCGAACACAATTAGAGTGTTTCATCGTCATTAGGATGCGCTGAACGTTACAATTAACAATCAGTTTCTGGTCGGATTTGAAAATCTAGACTCACAGGAGAGCGACCAGAGGGAAGCCCGAGACAGCAATATCGCCATGGAGACAAGTCGGCTAGAAGACGATATATTGAATCTCGACGCAATTTGTGCTTCCCATCGTTATTAGAAGGCCCTGAATGTTACAATTAACTATAAGTTTTTCGTCGGATTCGAAAATCTAGACTCACTAGAGACGGACCATAAGGTCCGGAAGCAGCAAAATCCCCTTGGGGACCAGTCCGCTGGAGGACGATGTATTGACTCTCGACGCAATTTGAGTGTTCCATCGTCATTTTGAGGCCCTGACGTTACAATTAACAATCAGTTTTGCGTCGGATTAGAAAATTTAGACTCACAGGAGAACGATCATATAGTGCCCGAGGCAGCAATAGACCGTTGGAGACAAGTCGCCTGGAGGTTGATGTATCGGATCCCGACGCAGTTTGAGTGTTCCATCGTCATTAGGAGGCCCTGAACGTTAGAATTAACTATCAGTTTAGCGTCGGATTCGAAAATCTAGCCTCACAGGAGAATGATCATAAGGTGCCCGAGGCAGCAATGGACACTTGGAGACAAGTCGGCTGAAGGACGATGTAGAGAATCTCGACGCAATTTAAGTGTTCCATCGTCTTTAGGAGGCCCTGAACTTTACAATTAACTATAAGTTTTTCGTCGGATTCGAAAATCTAGACTCACTGGAGACGGACCATAAGGTTCCGGAAGCAGCAATATCCCCTTGGAGATCAGGCCGCTGGAGGACGATGTGTTGAATCGCGACGCATTTTGAGTGCTCCATCGTCTATAGGAGACCCTGAACGTTACAATTAACTATCAGTTATGCGTCGGATATGAAAATCTAGACTCACAGGAGAATGATCATAAGGTGCCCGAGGCAGCAATGGACCCTTGGAGACAAGTCGGCTGAAGGACGATGTATAGAATCTCGACGCAATTTCAGTGTTCCATCGTCATTAGGAGGCGCTAAACGTTACAATTAACTATCAGTTTTGCGTCGCAGTCTCTGAACGTTACAATTAACTATCCATTTTGCGTCGGATTCGAAAATCTAGTCTCACAGGAGAGCCACCATAACGTGTCCGAGGCGGCAATAAACCCTTGGAGACAGGTCGATGGAGGACGATGTATTGAATCGCGACGCAATGTGTGTGTTCCATCGACAGTAGGAGACCCAGTACGTGACAATTAACTATCAGTTTTGCGTCGTATTCTAAAATGTAGACTCAGAGGAGAACGACCATAAGGTGCCCGAGGCAGCAATAGACCCTTGGAGACAAGTCGGCTGAATGACGATGTATTGAATAACGACGCAATTTGAGTGTTCCACCCTCATTAGGAGGCGCTAAACGTTACAATTATGCGTCGGATTCGAAAATCTAGACTCACAGAAGAACGACCATAAGGTGCCCGAGGCAGCAATTGACCCTTGTAGACAAGCCGGCTGGAGAACGATGTATTGTGTCTCGATGCAAATTGAGTGTTCCATCGTCATTAGGAGGTCATGAACGTTACAATTAACTATCAGTTTTGCCCCGGGTTCGAAAATCTAGACTCACAGGAGTACCACCATAAGGTGCCCGAGGTAGCAATAGACTCTTGGAGGCAAGTCGGCTGGAGGACTATGTATTGAATCTCGACGCAATTTGAGTGTTCCATCATCATTAGGAGGCCCTTAACGTTACAATTAACTATCAGTTTTGCGTCTGATTCGAAAATTTAGACTCATAGGAGAACGACCATAAGGTGCCCGAGGCATGAATAGACCCTTGGAGACAAGTCGGCTGGAGGACGATGTATTGAATTTCGACGCAATTTGAGTGTTCCATCGTCATTAGGAGGCGCTGAACGTTTCAAATTACTATCAGTTATGCGTCGGATTCGAAAATTTAGACTCACAGGAGAACGACCATAAGGTGCCCGAGGCAGCAATAGATACTTGGATACAAGTCGGCTGGAGGACGATGTATTGAATTTCGACGCAATTTGAGTGTTCCATCGTCATTAGGAGACCATGAACGTTAGAATTAACTATCAGATTTGCGTTGGATTCGAAAATCTAGACTCACAGGAGAACCACCATAAGGTGCCCGAAGCAGCAATAGACTCTTGCAGGCAAGTCGGCTGAAGAACGATGTTCTGAATCTCGCGCAATTTGAGTGTTCCAGCGTCATTAGGAGGCTCTTAACGTTAGAATTTTTCGTCTCTTTCGAAAATTTAGACTCACAGGAGAACGACCATAAGGTTCCCGAGGCAGCAATAGACCCTTGGAGACAAGTCGGCTGAAGGACGATGTAGTGAAACTCGACGCAATTTGAGTGTTGATTCGCCATTAGGAGGCGCTGAACGTTACAATTAACTATCAGTTTTGCGTGGGATACGAAAATCTAGACTCACAGGGGAACGACCATAAGGTGCCCGGGGCAGCAATTGACCCTTGGAGACAAGTCGGCTGAATGACGATGTATTGAATCTCGACGCAATTTGAGTGTTCCATCGACATTAGGAGGTCAAGAACGTTACAATTAACTGTCAGCTATGCGTCGTATTCGAAAATCTAGACTCACAGGAGGACGACCATAAGGTGCCCGACGCAGCAGTAGACTCTTGGAGGCAAGTCGGCTGAAGGACGATGTATTCAATCTCGGCGCAATTTGAGTGTTCCAGCGTCATTAGCAGGCCCTGAACTTTACAATTAACTAGCAGTTTCGTGTCGGATCCGAAAATCTTGACTCATAGGCAGCAATATCATCATGGAGACAAGTCGGCTCGAGGACGATGTATTGAGACTCGACGCAATTTTAGTGTTCCATCGTCATTAGGAGGCTCTTAACGTTAGAATTAACTATAAGCTTTGCGTCTCATTCGAAAATTTAGACTCACACGTTCAGCGCCTCCTAATGGCGAATCAACACTCAAATTGCGTCGAGTTTCACTACATCGTCCTTCAGCCGACTTGTCTCCAAGGGTCTATTGCTGCCTCGGGAACCTTATGGTCGTTCTCCTGTGAGTCTAAATTTTCGAAAGAGACGAAAAATTCTAACGTTAAGAGCCTCCTAATGACGCTGGAACACTCAAATTGCGCGAGATTCAGAACATCGTTCTTCAGCCGACTTGCCTCCAAGAGTCTATTGCTGCCTCGGGCACCTTATGGTGGTTCTCCTGTGAGTCTAGATTTTCGAATCCAACGCCAATCTGATAGTTAATTCTAACGTTCATGGTCTCCTAATGACGATGGAACACTCAAATTGCGTCGAAATTCAATACATCGTCCTCCAGCCGACTTGTATCCAAGTATCTATTGCTGCCTCGGGCACCTTATGGTCGTTCTCCTGTGAGTCTAAATTTTCGAATCCGACGCATAACTGATAGTAATTTGAAACGTTCAGCGCCTCCTAATGACGATGGAACACTCAAATTGCGTCGAAATTCAATACATCGTCCTCCAGCCGACTTGTCTCCAAGGGTCTATTCATGCCTCGGGCACCTTATGGTCGTTCTCCTATGAGTCTAAATTTTCGAATCAGACGCAAAACTGATAGTTAATTGTAACGTTAAGGGCCTCCTAATGATGATGGAACACTCAAATTGCGTCGAGATTCAATACATAGTCCTCCAGCCGACTTGCCTCCAAGAGTCTATTGCTACCTCGGGCACCTTATGGTGGTACTCCTGTGAGTCTAGATTTTCGAACCCGGGGCAAAACTGATAGTTAATTGTAACGTTCATGACCTCCTAATGACGATGGAACACTCAATTTGCATCGAGACACAATACATCGTTCTCCAGCCGGCTTGTCTACAAGGGTCAATTGCTGCCTCGGGCACCTTATGGTCGTTCTTCTGTGAGTCTAGATTTTCGAATCCGACGCATAATTGTAACGTTTAGCGCCTCCTAATGAGGGTGGAACACTCAAATTGCGTCGTTATTCAATACATCGTCATTCAGCCGACTTGTCTCCAAGGGTCTATTGCTGCCTCGGGCACCTTATGGTCGTTCTCCTCTGAGTCTACATTTTAGAATACGACGCAAAACTGATAGTTAATTGTCACGTACTGGGTCTCCTACTGTCGATGGAACACACACATTGCGTCGCGATTCAATACATCGTCCTCCATCGACCTGTCTCCAAGGGTTTATTGCCGCCTCGGACACGTTATGGTGGCTCTCCTGTGAGACTAGATTTTCGAATCCGACGCAAAATGGATAGTTAATTGTAACGTTCAGAGACTCCTAATGACGGTGGATCACTCAAATTGCGTCTAGATGCAATATATCGACCTCCGGCCGACTTGTCTACAAGGGTCAATTGCTGCCTCGGGCACCTTGTGGTCGTTCTCCTCAGAGCCTAGATCTTCGAATCCGACCAATTAATTTCGCGTCGGATTCTCCTCAGAGCCTAGATCTTCGAATCCGACCAATTAATTTCGCGTCGGATTCGAAAATCTAGACTCACAGGAGACGGACCACATGGAGCCCGAGGCGGCAATATCCCCTTGTAGTCAAGTCGGCTGGAGGTCGATGTATTGAATCTCGACGCAATTTGAGTGTTCCATCGTCAATAGGAGGCGCTGAACGTTACAATTAACAATCAGTTTCGCGTCGGATTCGAAAATCTACTCACAGTAGAGCGGCCATAAGGAGCCCTAGGCAGCAATATCCCCTTGGAGACCAGTCCGGTGGAGGACGATGTATTGACTCTCGACGCAAATTGAGTGTTCCATCGTCATTTGAGGCCCTGAACGTTACAATTAGCAATCAGTTTTGCGTCTGATTAGAAAACTTAGACTCACAGGAGAACGACCATAAGGTGCCCGAGGCAGCAATAGACCCTTGGAGACTAGTCGGCTGAAGGATGATGTATTGAATCACGACGCAATTTGTGTTTTCCATCGTCATTAGGAGGCCCTGACGTTACAATTAACTATCAGTTTCGAGTCGGATTCGAAAATCTAGACTCACAGGAGAACGACCTTAAGGTGTCCGAGGCAGCAATAGACCCTTGGAGAGAAGTCGGCTGAAGGACGTTGTATTGAATCTCGACGCAATTTGAGTGTTCCATCGTCTTTACGAGGCCCTGAAAGTTACTTTTAACAATTAATTTCGCGTCGGATTCGAAAATCTAGTCTCACAGGAGACGGACCACATGGAGCCCGAGGCGGCAATATCCCCATGTAGACAAGTCGGCTGGAGGTAGATGTATTGACTCTCGAACACAATTAGAGTGTTTCATCGTCATTAGGATGCGCTGAACGTTACAATTAACAATCAGTTTCTGGTCGGATTTGAAAATCTAGACTCACAGGAGAGCGACCAGAGGGAAGCCCGAGACAGCAATATCGCCATGGAGACAAGTCGGCTAGAAGACGATATATTGAATCTCGACGCAATTTGTGCTTCCCATCGTTATTAGAAGGCCCTGAATGTTACAATTAACTATAAGTTTTTCGTCGGATTCGAAAATCTAGACTCACTAGAGACGGACCATAAGGTCCGGAAGCAGCAAAATCCCCTTGGGGACCAGTCCGCTGGAGGACGATGTATTGACTCTCGACGCAATTTGAGTGTTCCATCGTCATTTTGAGGCCCTGAACGTTACAATTAACAATCAGTTTTGCGTCGGATTAGAAAATTTAGACTCACAGGAGAACGATCATATAGTGCCCGAGGCAGCAATAGACCGTTGGAGACAAGTCGCCTGGAGGTTGATGTATCGGATCCCGACGCAGTTTGAGTGTTCCATCGTCATTAGGAGGCCCTGAACGTTAGAATTAACTATCAGTTTAGCGTCGGATTCGAAAATCTAGCCTCACAGGAGAATGATCATAAGGTGCCCGAGGCAGCAATGGACACTTGGAGACAAGTCGGCTGAAGGACGATGTAGAGAATCTCGACGCAATTTAAGTGTTCCATCGTCTTTAGGAGGCCCTGAACTTTACAATTAACTATAAGTTTTTCGTCGGATTCGAAAATCTAGACTCACTGGAGACGGACCATAAGGTTCCGGAAGCAGCAATATCCCCTTGGAGATCAGGCCGCTGGAGGACGATGTGTTGAATCGCGACGCATTTTGAGTGCTCCATCGTCTATAGGAGACCCTGAACGTTACAATTAACTATCAGTTATGCGTCGGATATGAAAATCTAGACTCACAGGAGAATGATCATAAGGTGCCCGAGGCAGCAATGGACCCTTGGAGACAAGTCGGCTGAAGGACGATGTATAGAATCTCGACGCAATTTCAGTGTTCCATCGTCATTAGGAGGCGCTAAACGTTACAATTAACTATCAGTTTTGCGTCGCATTCGAATACGTAGAAACACCGGAGACGAAGCATGTGGTGCCCGAAGCAGCGATATCCCCCTGGAGACAAGTCGGCAGGAGGACGATGTAGTGAATTTCGACGCAATTTGAGTGTTCCATCGTCATTAGGAGGTGCTGAACGTTGCAATTAACTACCATTTTTGCGTCGGATTCGTAATTCTAGACTCACAGGTAAAGGACCATATGGTGCCCGAGGCAGCAATATCCCCTTCAAGGCAAGTCGTCTGGAGGTCGATGTATTGAATCTCGACGCAATGTGAGTGATCCATCGTCGATAGGAGGCCCGGAACATAACAATTAACTATCAGTTTTTCTTCGGATTCTAAAATCTAGACTCACAGGGGAACGACTATAAGGTGCCCGAGGCAGCAATAGACCCTTGTAGACAAATCGGCTGAATGCCGATGTATTGAATCTCCACGCAATTTGAGTGTTCCATCGTCATTAGAAGGCCCTGAACGTTACAATTAACTATCATTTTTGCGTCAGATTCGAAAATCTAGACACTCAGAAGAACGAACATAAGGTGCCCGAGGCAGCAATAGACCCTTCAGACAAGTCGGCTGGAAAACGATGTATTGACTCTCGGGGCAATTTGAATGATCCATCGTCATTAGGAGGCCCTGAATGTTACAATTAACTATCAGTTTTTCGTCGGATTCGAAAATCTAGACTCACTGGAGACGGACCATAAGGTGCCCGACTCAGCAATATCCCTTAGGAGACCAGTCCGCTGGAGGACGATGTATTGAATCGCGACGCCATTTGAGTGCTCCATCGTCATTAGGAGGCCCTGAACGATACAATTAACTATCAGTTTCGCGTCGGATTAGAAAATCTACTCACAGTAGAGCGGCCATAAGGAGCCCTTGGCAGCAATATCCCCTTGGAGACCAGTCCGCTGGAGCACGATGTATTGACTCTTGACGCAATTTGAGTGTTCCATCGTCATTTTGAGGCCCTGTACGTTACAATTAACAATCAGTTTTGCGTCGGATTAGAAAATTTAGACTCACAGGAGAACGACCATAAGGTGCCCGAGGCAGCAATAGACCCTTGGAGACTAGTCGGCTGAAGGATGATGTATTGAATCTCGACGCAATTTGAGTGTTCCATCGTCATTAGGAGGCCCTTAATGTCACAATTAACTATCAGTCTTGCGTCGGATTTGAAAATCTAGACGCACAGGAGCACGACCATAAAGTGAAAGATGCAGAATTAGATCCTTTGAGAGAAGTCGGCTGGAGGACGATGTATTGAATCGTGACGCAATTTGAGTGTTCCATCGTCATTAGGAGACCCTGAACGTTACAATTAACTATCAGTTAATTCGAAAATCTAGACTCACAGGAGACGGACCGCCCGAGGCAGCAATATCCCCTTGGAGACAAGTTGGCTGGATGACGATGTATTGAATCTCGACGTAATTTGAGTGTTCCATCGTCATAAGGGGGCCCTGAACGTTACAATTAACTATCGGTTTTGCGTCGGATTCTAAAATCTAGACTCACACATGAACGACCATAAGGTGCCCGAGGCAGCAATGGAGACAAGTCGGCTGAATGACTATGTATTGAATCTCGACGCAATTTGAGTGTTCCATCGTCATTAGGAGGCCATGAACGTTACAATTAACCATCAGTTATGCGTCGGATTTGAAACTCTAGACGCACAGGAGAACGACCATAAGGTGCCCGAGGCAGCAATAGACCCTTGGAGACAAGTCGACTCAAGGACGATGTATTGAATCTCGACGCAATTTGATTGTTCCATCGTCATTAGGAGGCCTTGAATGTTACAATTAAGTAGCAGTCTTGCGTCGGATTCGAAAATTTAGACTCACAGGAGAACGAACATAAGGTGCCCGAGGCAGCAATAGACCCTTGGAGACAAGTCGCGTGGAGGACGATCTATTGAATCTCGACGCTATTTGAGTGTTCCATCGAAATTAGGAGGCCCTTAATGTCACAATTAACTATCAGTTTTGCGTCGGATTTGAAAATCTAGACGCACAGGAGCACGACCATTAAGTGCCAGATGCAGAAATAGATCCTTGGAGAGAATTCGGCTGGAGGACGATGTATTGAATCGCGACGCAACTTGAGTGTTCCATCGTCATTAGGAGGCCATAAACGTTAATATTAACTGTAAGTGTTGCGTCTGATTCGAAAATTGAGACTCACAGGAGAACGACCACAAGGTGCCCGAGGCAGCAATAGACCTTTGGTGACAGGTCGGCTGGAGTACGCTGTATTGCATCTCGAAGCAATTTGAGTGTTCCATCGTCACTAGGAGGCGCTGAACGTTACAATTAATTATCAGTTTTGCGTCGGATACGAAAAACTAGACTCACATTAGACGTACCATGTGGTGCTCGAGACAGCAATATCCCCTTGGAGACAAGTCGGCTCGAGGACGATGTATTGAATCTCGACGCAATTTGCGTGTTCCATCGTCATTAGGAGGCCATGAACGTTACAATTAACCATCAGTTATGCGTCGCATCTGAAACTCTAGACGCACAGGAGAACGACCATAAGGTGCCCGAGGCAGCAATAGACCCTTGGAGACAAGTCGACTCAAGGACGATGTATTGAATCTCGACGCAATTTGATTGTTCCATCGTCATTAGGAGGCCTTGAATGTTACAATTAAGTTGCAGTCTTGCGTCGGATTCGAAAATTTAGACTCACAGGAGAACGAACATAAGATGCCCGAGGCAGCAATAGACCCTTGGAGACAAGTCGGGTGGAGGACGATGTATTGAATCTCGAGGCAATTTGAGTGTTCCATCGTCATTAGGAGGAGCTGAACGTGACAATTAACTATCAGTTTTGCGTTGGATACGAAAACTAGACTCACAGGAGACGGACCATATGGTGCCCGAGGCAGGAATAGACCCTTGGAGACAAGTCGGCTGAATGACGATGTATTGAATCTCGACGCAATTTGATTTTTCCAATGTCATTAGGAGGCGCTGAACGTTACAATTAACGATCAGCTATGCGTCGGATTCGAAAATCTAGACTCAGAGGAGAACGACCATTACGTGCCAGAGGCAGCAATAGACCCTTGGTGACAGGTCGGCTGGAGTACGATGTATTGCATCTCGACGCAATTTGAGTGTTCCATCGTCATTAGGAGGCGCTGAACGTTACAATTAAATATCAGTTTTGCGTCGGATATGATAATCTAGACTCACTGGAGACGGACCATATGGTGCCCGAGGCCGCAATATCCCCTTGGAGACAAGTCGACTGGAGAACGATGGATTGAATCTCGACGTCATTAGAGTGTTCCATCGTCATTAGTAGGCCCTGAACGTTACAATTAACTATCAGTTTTGCGTCGCATTCTGAAATCTAGACTCACAGGAGAACGACCACAAGGTGCCCGAGGCAGCAATGGAGACAAGTCGGCTGAATGACTATGTATTGAATCTCGACTCAATTTGAGTGTTCCATCGTCATTAGGAGGCCATGAACATTACAATTAACTATCATCTTTGCGTCGGAAAAGAAAATCTAGACTCACAGGAGAACCACCACAAGGTGCCCGACGCAGCAATAGACTCTTGGAGACAAGACGGCTGAAGGACGGTGTAATGAATCTCGACGCAATTTGAGTGTTCCAACGTCATTAGAAGGCACTGAACGTTACAAATAACTATCAGTTATGCGTCGGATTCGAAAATCTAGACTCACAGGAGAACGACCATAAGGTGACCCAGGCAGCAGTAGACCCTTGGAGACAAGTCGGCTGAATGACGATGTATTGATTCTCGACGCAATTTGATTGTTCCAATGTCATTAGGAGGCGCTGAACGTTACAATTAACGATCAGCTATGCGTCGGATTCGAAAATCTAGACTCAGAGGAGAACGACCATAAGGTGCCAGAGGCAGCAATAGATCCTTGGAGACAAGTCGTCTAGAGGACGATATATTGAATCTCGACCCAATTTGAGTGTTCCATCGTCATTAGGAGGCCATAAACGTTACAATTAACTGTAAGTGTTGCGTCTGATTCGAAAATTGAGACTCACAGGAGAACGACCACAAGGTGCCCGAGGCAGCAATAGACCTTTGGTTACAAGTCGGCTGGAGTACGCTGTATTGCATCTCGAAGCAATTTGAGTGTTCCATCGTCACTAGGAGGCGCTGAACGTTATAATTAATTATCAGTTTTGCGTCGGATACGAAAAACTAGACTCACATTAGACGTACCATGTGGTGCCCGAGACAGCAATAGACCCTTGGAGACAAGTCGACTCAAGGACGATGTATTGAATCTCGACGCAATTTGATTGTTCCATCGTCATTAGGAGGCCTTGAATGTTACAATTAAGTTGCAGTCTTGCGTCGGATTCGAAAATTTAGACTCACAGGAGAACGAACATAAGGTGCCCGAGGCAGCAATAGACCCTTGGAGACAAGTCGGGTGGAGGACGATGTATTGAATCTCGACGCAATTTGAGTGTTCCATCGTCATTAGGAGGAGCTGAACGTGACAATTAACTATCAGTTTTGCGTTGGATACGAAAACTAGACTCACAGGAGACGGACCATATGGTGCCCGAGGCAGGAATAGACCCTTGGAGACAAGTCGGCTGAATGACGATGTATTGAATCTCGACGCAATTTGATTTTTCCAATGTCATTAGGAGGCGCTGAACGTTACAATTAACGATCAGCTATGCGTCGGATTCGAAAATCTAGACTCAGAGGAGAACGACCATTACGTGCCAGAGGCAGCAATAGACCCTTGGTGACAGGTCGGCTGGAGTACGATGTATTGCATCTCGACGCAATTTGAGTGTTCCATCGTCATTAGGAGGCGCTGAACGTTACAATTAACTATCAGTTTTGCGTCAGATACGATAATCTAGACTCACAGGAGACGGACCATATGGTGCCCGAGGCCGCAATATCCCCTTGGAGACAAGTCGGCTGGAGAACGATGGATTGAATCTCGACGTCATTTGAGTGTTCCATCGTCATTAGTAGGCCCTGAACGTTACAATTAACTATCAGTTTTGCGTCGCATTCTGAAATCTAGACTCACAGGAGAACGACCACAAGGTGCCCGAGGCAGCAATGGAGACAAGTCGGCTGAATGACGATGTATTGAATCTTGACGCAATTTGAGTGTTCCATCGTCATTAGGAGGCCATGAACGTTACAATTAACTATCAGTTATGCGTCGGATTCGAAAATCTAGACTTACAGGCGAACGACCATAAGGTGCCCGAGGCAGCAATGGACCCTTGGAAACAAGTCGGCTGGAGGTTGATAGATTGTATCTCGACGCAATTTGAGTGTTCCATCGTCAATAGGAGGACCTGAACGTTACAATTAACTAGCAGTTTCGCGTCGGATACGAAAAATCCAGATTCACCGGAGACGGCCATATGGTGCCCAAGGCAGCAATATCCCCTTGCAAACAAGTCGGCTGGAGGACGATCTATTGAATCTCGACGCAATTTGAGTGTTCCATCGACATTAGGAGGCCCTTAATGTCACATTTAACTATCAGTTTTGCGTCGGATTTGAAAATCTAGACGCACAGGAGCACGATTATTAAGTGCCAGATGCAGAAATAGATCCTTGGGAGCGAAGTTGGCTGGAGGACGATGTATTGAATCTCGACGCAATTTGAGTGATCCATCGTCATTAAGAGACCCTGAACGTTACAATTAACTATCAGTTTTTTCGTCGGATTCGAATATCTAGACTCACAGGAGACGGACCGCCCGAGGCAGCAATATCCCCTTGGAGACAAGTTGGCTGGATGACGATGTATTGAATCTCGACGTAATTTGAGTGTTCCATCGTCATAAGGAGGCCCTGAACGTTACAATTAACTATCGGTTTTGCGTCGGATACGAAAATCTAGACTCACATTAGACGTACCATGTGGGTGCCCGAGACAGCAATATCCCCTTGGACACAAGTCGGCTGGAGGACGATGTATTGAATCTCGACGCAATTTGAGTGTTCCATCGTCATTAGGAGGCCATGAACGTTACAATTAACCATGAGTTATGCATCGGATCTGAAACTCTAGACGCACAGGAGAACGACCATAAGGTGCCCGAGGCAGCAATAGACCCTTGGAGACAAGTCGACTCAAGGACGATGTATTGAATCTCGACGCAATTTGATTGTTCCATCGTCATTAGGAGGCCCTTAATGTCACATTTAACTATCAGTTTTGCGTCGGATTTGAAAATCTAGACGCACAGGATCACGATTATTAAGTGCCAGATGCAGAAATAGATCCTTGGAGAGAAGTTGGCTGGAGGACGATGTGTTGAATCTCGACGCAATTTGAGTGTTCCATTTTTATTAGGATGCCATTAACATTACAATTAACTATCACTTTTGCGTCGGATTTGAAAATGTAGACGCACAGGAGCCCGACCATAAGGTGCCCGAGGCAGCAATAGACTCTTGGAGACAAGTCGGCTGAAGGACGGTGTAATGAATCTCGACGCAATTTGAGTGTTCCAACGTCATTAGGTGGAACTGAACGTTACAATTAACTAGTAGTTTCGCGTCGGAATCGAGAATCTACACTCACAGGAGATTCATCTTAAGGTGCCCGAGGCAGCAATAGACTCTTGGACACAAGTCGGCTGAAGGAAGATGTATTGAATCTCGACGCAATTTGAGTGTTCCATTTTTATTAGGATGCCATTAACGTTACAATTAACTATCAGTTTTGCGTCGGATTTGAAAATCTAGACGCACAGGAGCACGTACATAAGGTGCCATAGGCAGCAATAGACCCTTGGAGACAAGTCGGCTGGAGGACGATGTAGTGAATCTCGACGCAATTTGAGTGTTCCATCGTCATTAGGAGGCCCTTAATGTCACAATTAACTATCAGTTTTGCGTCGGATTCGAAAATCTTGACTTACAGGAGAACCACCATAAGGTGCCCGAGGCAGCAATAAACTCTTGGAAACAAGTCAGGTGAAGTACGGTGTAATGAATCTCCACGCAATTTGAGTGTTCCAACGTCATTAGGAGCCACTGAACGTTACAAATAACTAGCAGTATCGCGGCGGATTCGAAAATCTAGACTCACAGGAGACAGACCATAAGGTGCTCAAGGCAACAATATCCCCTTGGAGACAAGTCGGCTGGAGGACGATGTATTGAATCTCGACGCAATTTGAGTGTTCCATCTTCGTTACGAGGCCCTTAACGTTACAATTAACTATCAGTTTTGTGTCGGATTTGAATATCTAGACGCACAGGAGCACGACCATAATTTGCCAGAAGCAGGAATAGACCCTTGGAGGCAAGTCGGCTGGCCGACGATGTATTGAATCGCGACGCAATTTGAGTGTTCCATCGTCATTAGGAGGCCCTTAACGTTACAATTAACTATCAGTTTTGCGTCGGATTCGAAAATCTAGACTGACAGGAGACGGACCGCCCGAGGCAGCAACTCCCCTTGGAGACAAATCGGCTGGAGGACGATGTATTGAATCTCGACGTAATTTGAGTGTTCCATCGTCATAATGAGGCCCTGAACGTTACAATGAACTATCGGTTTTGCGCCGGATTATAAAATCTAAACTCTGAGGAGACCGACAATCAGGTACCCGAGGCAGTAATGGAGACAAGTCGGCTGAATAACTATGTATTGAATCACGACGCAGTTTGAGTGTTCCATCGTCATTAGGAGGCCATGAACGTTACAATTAACTATCAGCTATGCGTCGTATTCGAAAATCTTGACTCACAGGAGAACCACCATAACGTGCCCGAGGCTGAAGGACGGTGTATTGAATCGCGACCCAATTTGAGTGTTCCATCGTCATTAGGAGGCACTGAACCTTACAAATTACTATCAGTTTGGCGTCGGATTCGAAAATCTAGACACAGAGGAGAACGACCATAAGGTGCCCGAGGCAGAAATATCCCCTTGGAGGCATGTCGGCTGGAGGACGATGTATTGAATCTCCATGCAATTTGTGTATTCCATCGTCATTAGGAGGCCATTAAAATTACAATTAACTATACGTTTTGCGTCTGATTCAAAAATTTAGACTCACAGGAGAAAGACCATAAGGTGCCCGAGGCAGCAATAGACCCTTGGAGACAAGTCGGCTGGAGGACGATGTATTGAATCTCGACGCAATTTGAGTGTTCCATCGTCATTACGAGGCGCCGAACGCTACAATTAACTATCAGTTATGCGTCGGATTCGAAAATCTAGACTCACAGGAGAACGACCATAAGGTGCCCGAGGCAGCAATAGACCCTTGGAGACTAGTCGGCTGGAGGACGATGTTTTGAATCTCGACGCAATTTGAGTGTTACATCGTCTTTAGGAGGCGCTGAACGTTACAATTAACTATCAATTATGCGTCGGATTCCAAAATCTAGACTCACAGGAGAACGACAGTAAGGTGCCCGAGGCAGCAATAGACCCTTGGAGTCAGGTCGGCTGAAGGACGATGTATAGAATCTCGACGCAATTTCAGTGTTCCATCGTCATTAGGAGGCGCTAAACGTTACAATTAACTATCAGTTTTGCGTCGCATTCGAATACGTAGAAACACCGGAGACGAAGCATGTGGTGCCCGAAGCAGCGATATCCCCCTGGAGACAAGTCGGCAGGAGGACGATGTAGTGAATTTCGACGCAATTTGAGTGTTCCATCGTCATTAGGAGGTGCTGAACGTTGCAATTAACTACCATTTTTGCGTCGGATTCGTAATTCTAGACTCACAGGTAAAGGACCATATGGTGCCCGAGGCAGCAATATCCCCTTCAAGGCAAGTCGTCTGGAGGTCGATGTATTGAATCTCGACGCAATGTGAGTGATCCATCGTCGATAGGAGGCCCGGAACATAACAATTAACTATCAGTTTTTCTTCGGATTCTAAAATCTAGACTCACAGGGGAACGACTATAAGGTGCCCGAGGCAGCAATAGACCCTTGTAGACAAATCGGCTGAATGCCGATGTATTGAATCTCCACGCAATTTGAGTGTTCCATCGTCATTAGAAGGCCCTGAACGTTACAATTAACTATCATTTTTGCGTCAGATTCGAAAATCTAGACACTCAGAAGAACGAACATAAGGTGCCCGAGGCAGCAATAGACCTTTCAGACAAGTCGGCTGGAAAACGATGTATTGACTCTCGGGGCAATTTGAATGATCCATCGTCATTAGGAGGCCCTGAATGTTACAATTAACTATCAGTTTTTCGTCGGATTCGAAAATCTAGACTCACTGGAGACGGACCATAAGGTGCCCGACTCAGCAATATCCCTTAGGAGACCAGTCCGCTGGAGGACGATGTATTGAATCGCGACGCCATTTGAGTGCTCCATCGTCATTAGGAGGCCCTGAACGATACAATTAACTATCAGTTTCGCGTCGGATTAGAAAATCTACTCACAGTAGAGCGGCCATAAGGAGCCCTTGGCAGCAATATCCCCTTGGAGACCAGTCCGCTGGAGGACGATGTATTGACTCTTGACGCAATTTGAGTGTTCCATCGTCATTTTGAGGCCCTGTACGTTACAATTAACAATCAGTTTTGCGTCGGATTAGAAAATTTAGACTCACAGGAGAACGACCATAAGGTGCCCGAGGCAGCAATAGACCCTTGGAGACTAGTCGGCTGAAGGATGATGTATTGAATCTCGACGCAATTTGAGTGTTCCATCGTCATTAGGAGGCCCTTAATGTCACAATTAACTATCAGTCTTGCGTCGGATTTGAAAATCTAGACGCACAGGAGCACGACCATAAAGTGAAAGATGCAGAATTAGATCCTTTGAGAGAAGTCGGCTGGAGGACGATGTATTGAATCGTGACGCAATTTGAGTGTTCCATCGTCATTAGGAGACCCTGAACGTTACAATTAACTATCAGTTAATTCGAAAATCTAGACTCACAGGAGACGGACCGCCCGAGGCAGCAATATCCCCTTGGAGACAAGTTGGCTGGATGACGATGTATTGAATCTCGACGTAATTTGAGTGTTCCATCGTCATAAGGGGGCCCTGAACGTTACAATTAACTATCGGTTTTGCGTCGGATTCTAAAATCTAGACTCACACATGAACGACCATAAGGTGCCCGAGGCAGCAATGGAGACAAGTCGGCTGAATGACTATGTATTGAATCTCGACGCAATTTGAGTGTTCCATCGTCATTAGGAGGCCATGAACGTTACAATTAACCATCAGTTATGCGTCGGATTTGAAACTCTAGACGCACAGGAGAACGACCATAAGGTGCCCGAGGCAGCAATAGACCCTTGGAGACAAGTCGACTCAAGGACGATGTATTGAATCTCGACGCAATTTGATTGTTCCATCGTCATTAGGAGGCCTTGAATGTTACAATTAAGTAGCAGTCTTGCGTCGGATTCGAAAATCTCACAGGAGAACGAACATAAGGTGCCCGAGGCAGCAATAGACCCTTGGAGACAAGTCGCGTGGAGGAGGATCTATTGAATCTCGACGCTATTTGAGTGTTCCATCGAAATTAGGAGGCCCTTAATGTCACAATTAACTATCAGTTTTGCGTCGGATTTGAAAATCTAGACGCACAGGAGCACGACCATTAAGTGCCAGATGCAGAAATAGATCCTTGGAGAGAAGTCGGCTGGAGGACGATGTATTGAATCGCGACGCAACTTGAGTGTTCCATCGTCATTAGGAGGCCATAAACGTTAATATTAACTGTAAGTGTTGCGTCTGATTCGAAAATTGAGACTCACAGGAGAACGACCACAAGGTGCCCGAGGCAGCAATAGACCTTTGGTGACAGGTCGGCTGGAGTACGCTGTATTGCATCTCGAAGCAATTTGAGTGTTCCATCGTCACTAGGAGGCGCTGAACGTTACAATTAATTATCAGTTTTGCGTCGGATACGAAAAACTAGACTCACATTAGACGTACCATGTGGTGCTCGAGACAGCAATATCCCCTTGGAGACAAGTCGGCTCGAGGACGATGTATTGAATCTCGACGCAATTTGCGTGTTCCATCGTCATTAGGAGGCCATGAACGTTACAATTAACCATCAGTTATGCGTCGCATCTGAAACTCTAGACGCACAGGAGAACGACCATAAGGTGCCCGAGGCAGCATAGACCCTTGGAGACAAGTCGACTCAAGGACGATGTATTGAATCTCGACGCAATTTGATTGTTCCATCGTCATTAGGAGGCCTTGAATGTTACAATTAAGTTGCAGTCTTGCGTCGGATTCGAAAATTTAGACTCACAGGAGAACGAACATAAGGTGCCCGAGGCAGCAATAGACCCTTGGAGACAAGTCGGGTGGAGGACGATGTATTGAATCTCGAGGCAATTTGAGTGTTCCATCGTCATTAGGAGGAGCTGAACGTGACAATTAACTATCAGTTTTGCGTTGGATACGAAAACTAGACTCACAGGAGACGGACCATATGGTGCCCGAGGCAGGAATAGACCCTTGGAGACAAGTCGGCTGAATGACGATGTATTGAATCTCGACGCAATTTGATTTTTCCAATGTCATTAGGAGGCGCTGAACGTTACAATTAACGATCAGCTATGCGTCGGATTCGAAAATCTAGACTCAGAGGAGAACGACCATTACGTGCCAGAGGCAGCAATAGACCCTTGGTGACAGGTCGGCTGGAGTACGATGTATTGCATCTCGACGCAATTTGAGTGTTCCATCGTCATTAGGAGGCGCTGAACGTTACAATTAAATATCAGTTTTGCGTCGGATATGATAATCTAGACTCACTGGAGACGGACCATATGGTGCCCGAGGCCGCAATATCCCCTTGGAGACAAGTCGACTGGAGAACGATGGATTGAATCTCGACGTCATTAGAGTGTTCCATCGTCATTAGTAGGCCCTGAACGTTACAATTAACTATCAGTTTTGCGTCGCATTCTGAAATCTA
This sequence comes from Schistocerca piceifrons, assembly GCF_021461385.2. Classification (NCBI taxonomy): domain Eukaryota; kingdom Metazoa; phylum Arthropoda; class Insecta; order Orthoptera; family Acrididae; genus Schistocerca; species Schistocerca piceifrons. Next base: position 853,190,796 of record NC_060141.1, on the reverse strand, counting down.
GACTCACAGGAGAACGACCACAAGGTGCCCGAGGCAGCAATGGAGACAAGTCGGCTGAATGACTATGTATTGAATCTCGACTCAATTTGAGTGTTCCATCGTCATTAGGAGGCCATGAACATTACAATTAACTATCATCTTTGCGTCGGAAAAGAAAATCTAGACTCACAGGAGAACCACCACAAGGTGCCCGACGCAGCAATAGACTCTTGGAGACAAGACGGCTGAAGGACGGTGTAATGAATCTCGACGCAATTTGAGTGTTCCAACGTCATTAGAAGGCACTGAACGTTACAAATAACTATCAGTTATGCGTCGGATTCGAAAATCTAGACTCACAGGAGAACGACCATAAGGTGACCCAGGCAGCAGTAGACCCTTGGAGACAAGTCGGCTGAATGACGATGTATTGATTCTCGACGCAATTTGATTGTTCCAATGTCATTAGGAGGCGCTGAACGTTACAATTAACGATCAGCTATGCGTCGGATTCGAAAATCTAGACTCAGAGGAGAACGACCATAAGGTGCCAGAGGCAGCAATAGATCCTTGGAGACAAGTCGTCTAGAGGACGATATATTGAATCTCGACCCAATTTGAGTGTTCCATCGTCATTAGGAGGCCATAAACGTTACAATTAACTGTAAGTGTTGCGTCTGATTCGAAAATTGAGACTCACAGGAGAACGACCACAAGGTGCCCGAGGCAGCAATAGACCTTTGGTGACAAGTCGGCTGGAGTACGCTGTATTGCATCTCGAAGCAATTTGAGTGTTCCATCGTCACTAGGAGGCGCTGAACGTTATAATTAATTATCAGTTTTGCGTCGGATACGAAAAACTAGACTCACATTAGACGTACCATGTGGTGCCCGAGACAGCAATAGACCCTTGGAGACAAGTCGACTCAAGGACGATGTATTGAATCTCGACGCAATTTGATTGTTCCATCGTCATTAGGAGGCCTTGAATGTTACAATTAAGTTGCAGTCTTGCGTCGGATTCGAAAATTTAGACTCACAGGAGAACGAACATAAGGTGCCCGAGGCAGCAATAGACCCTTGGAGACAAGTCGGGTGGAGGACGATGTATTGAATCTCGACGCAATTTGAGTGTTCCATCGTCATTAGGAGGAGCTGAACGTGACAATTAACTATCAGTTTTGCGTTGGATACGAAAACTAGACTCACAGGAGACGGACCATATGGTGCCCGAGGCAGGAATAGACCCTTGGAGACAAGTCGGCTGAATGACGATGTATTGAATCTCGACGCAATTTGATTTTTCCAATGTCATTAGGAGGCGCTGAACGTTACAATTAACGATCAGCTATGCGTCGGATTCGAAAATCTAGACTCAGAGGAGAACGACCATTACGTGCCAGAGGCAGCAATAGACCCTTGGTGACAGGTCGGCTGGAGTACGATGTATTGCATCTCGACGCAATTTGAGTGTTCCATCGTCATTAGGAGGCGCTGAACGTTACAATTAACTATCAGTTTTGCGTCAGATACGATAATCTAGACTCACAGGAGACGGACCATATGGTGCCCGAGGCCGCATTATCCCCTTGGAGACAAGTCGGCTGGAGAACGATGGATTGAATCTCGACGTCATTTGAGTGTTCCATCGTCATTAGTAGGCCCTGAACGTTACAATTAACTATCAGTTTTGCGTCGCATTCTGAAATCTAGACTCACAGGAGAACGACCACAAGGTGCCCGAGGCAGCAATGGAGACAAGTCGGCTGAATGACGATGTATTGAATCTTGACGCAATTTGAGTGTTCCATCGTCATTAGGAGGCCATGAACGTTACAATTAACTATCAGTTATGCGTCGGATTCGAAAATCTAGACTTACAGGCGAACGACCATAAGGTGCCCGAGGCAGCAATGGACCCTTGGAAACAAGTCGGCTGGAGGTTGATAGATTGTATCTCGACGCAATTTGAGTGTTCCATCGTCAATAGGAGGACCTGAACGTTACAATTAACTAGCAGTTTCGCGTCGGATACGAAAAATCCAGATTCACCGGAGACGGCCATATGGTGCCCAAGGCAGCAATATCCCCTTGCAAACAAGTCGGCTGGAGGACGATCTATTGAATCTCGACGCAATTTGAGTGTTCCATCGACATTAGGAGGCCCTTAATGTCACATTTAACTATCAGTTTTGCGTCGGATTTGAAAATCTAGACGCACAGGAGCACGATTATTAAGTGCCAGATGCAGAAATAGATCCTTGGAGCGAAGTTGGCTGGAGGACGATGTATTGAATCTCGACGCAATTTGAGTGATCCATCGTCATTAAGAGACCCTGAACGTTACAATTAACTATCAGTTTTTCGTCGGATTCGAATATCTAGACTCACAGGAGACGGACCGCCCGAGGCAGCAATATCCCCTTGGAGACAAGTTGGCTGGATGACGATGTATTGAATCTCGACGTAATTTGAGTGTTCCATCGTCATAAGGAGGCCCTGAACGTTACAATTAACTATCGGTTTTGCGTCGGATACGAAAATCTAGACTCACATTAGACGTACCATGTGGTGCCCGAGACAGCAATATCCCCTTGGACACAAGTCGGCTGGAGGACGATGTATTGAATCTCGACGCAATTTGAGTGTTCCATCGTCATTAGGAGGCCATGAACGTTACAATTAACCATGAGTTATGCATCGGATCTGAAACTCTAGACGCACAGGAGAACGACCATAAGGTGCCCGAGGCAGCAATAAACCCTTGGAGACAAGTCGACTCAAGGACGATGTATTGAATCTCGACGCAATTTGATTGTTCCATCGTCATTAGGAGGCCCTTAATGTCACATTTAACTATCAGTTTTGCGTCGGATTTGAAAATCTAGACGCACAGGATCACGATTATTAAGTGCCAGATGCAGAAATAGATCCTTGGAGAGAAGTTGGCTGGAGGACGATGTGTTGAATCTCGACGCAATTTGAGTGTTCCATTTTTATTAGGATGCCATTAACATTACAATTAACTATCACTTTTGCGTCGGATTTGAAAATGTAGACGCACAGGAGCCCGACCATAAGGTGCCCGAGGCAGCAATAGACTCTTGGAGACAAGTCGGCTGAAGGACGGTGTAATGAATCTCGACGCAATTTGAGTGTTCCAACGTCATTAGGTGGAACTGAACGTTACAATTAACTAGTAGTTTCGCGTCGGAATCGAGAATCTACACTCACAGGAGATTCATCTTAAGGTGCCCGAGGCAGCAATAGACTCTTGGACACAAGTCGGCTGAAGGAAGATGTATTGAATCTCGACGCAATTTGAGTGTTCCATTTTTATTAGGATGCCATTAACGTTACAATTAACTATCAGTTTTGCGTCGGATTTGAAAATCTAGACGCACAGGAGCACGTACATAAGGTGCCATAGGCAGCAATAGACCCTTGGAGACAAGTCGGCTGAATGACGATGTATTTAGTCGCGACGCAATTTGAGTGTTCCATCGTCATTAGGAGGCCCTTAACGTTACAATTAACTATTAGTTTTGTGTGTGATTCGCAAATTTAGACACCCAGGAGAACGACCATAAGGTGCCCGACGCAGCAATAGACCCTTGGAGACAAGTCGGCTGGAGGACGATGTAGTGAATCTCGACGCAATTTGAGTGTTCCATCGTCATTAGGAGGCCCTTAATGTCACAATTAACTATCAGTTTTGCGTCGGATTCGAAAATCTTGACTTACAGGAGAACCACCATAAGGTGCCCGAGGCAGCAATAAACTCTTGGAAACAAGTCAGGTGAAGTACGGTGTAATGAATCTCCACGCAATTTGAGTGTTCCAACGTCATTAGGAGCCACTGAACGTTACAAATAACTAGCAGTATCGCGGCGGATTCGAAAATCTAGACTCACAGGAGACAGACCATAAGGTGCTCAAGGCAACAATATCCCCTTGGAGACAAGTCGGCTGGAGGACGATGTATTGAATCTCGACGCAATTTGAGTGTTCCATCTTCGTTACGAGGCCCTTAACGTTACAATTAACTATCAGTTTTGTGTCGGATTTGAATATCTAGACGCACAGGAGCACGACCATAATTTGCCAGAAGCAGGAATAGACCCTTGGAGGCAAGTCGGCTGGCCGACGATGTATTGAATCGCGACGCAATTTGAGTGTTCCATCGTCATTAGGAGGCCCTTAACGTTACAATTAACTATCAGTTTTGCGTCGGATTCGAAAATCTAGACTGACAGGAGACGGACCGCCCGAGGCAGCAACTCCCCTTGGAGACAAATCGGCTGGAGGACGATGTATTGAATCTCGACGTAATTTGAGTGTTCCATCGTCATAATGAGGCCCTGAACGTTACAATGAACTATCGGTTTTGCGCCGGATTATAAAATCTAAACTCTGAGGAGACCGACAATCAGGTACCCGAGGCAGTAATGGAGACAAGTCGGCTGAATAACTATGTATTGAATCACGACGCAGTTTGAGTGTTCCATCGTCATTAGGAGGCCATGAACGTTACAATTAACTATCAGCTATGCGTCGTATTCGAAAATCTTGACTCACAGGAGAACCACCATAACGTGCCCGAGGCTGAAGGACGGTGTATTGAATCGCGACCCAATTTGAGTGTTCCATCGTCATTAGGAGGCACTGAACCTTACAAATTACTATCAGTTTGGCGTCGGATTCGAAAATCTAGACACAGAGGAGAACGACCATAAGGTGCCCGAGGCAGAAATATCCCCTTGGAGGCATGTCGGCTGGAGGACGATGTATTGAATCTCCATGCAATTTGTGTATTCCATCGTCATTAGGAGGCCATTAAAATTACAATTAACTATACGTTTTGCGTCTGATTCAAAAATTTAGACTCACAGGAGAAAGACCATAAGGTGCCCGAGGCAGCAATAGACCCTTGGAGACAAGTCGGCTGGAGGACGATGTATTGAATCTCGACGCAATTTGAGTGTTCCATCGTCATTACGAGGCGCCGAACGCTACAATTAACTATCAGTTATGCGTCGGATTCGAAAATCTAGACTCACAGGAGAACGACCATAAGGTGCCCGAGGCAGCAATAGACCCTTGGAGACTAGTCGGCTGGAGGACGATGTTTTGAATCTCGACGCAATTTGAGTGTTACATCGTCTTTAGGAGGCGCTGAACGTTACAATTAACTATCAATTATGCGTCGGATTCCAAAATCTAGACTCACAGGAGAACGACAGTAAGGTGCCCGAGGCAGCAATAGACCCTTGGAGTCAGGTCGGCTGGAGGAGGATGTATTGAATCTCGACGCAATTTGAGTGTTTCATCGTCATTAGGAGGCGTTGAACGTTACATTTAACTATCAGTTTTGCGTCGGATTCTAAAATCTAGACTCACAAGAGAAAGAAAATAAGGTGCCCGAGGCTGCAATGAAGACAAGCCGGCTGAATGACGATGTATTGAATCTCGACGTAATATCAGTGTTACAGCGTCATTAGGAGGCGCTGAACGTTATAATTAACAAGCAGTTTTGCGTCGGATACGAAAATCTAGACTCACAGGAGTCGGACCATATGGTGCCCGAGGCAACAATATCCTCTTGGAGACAAGACGGCTGGAGGACGATCTATTGAATCTCGACGTAATTTCAGTGTTCCATCGTCATTAGGAGGCCCTGAACGTTACAATGAACTATCACTTTTGCGTCGGATTCTAAAATCTAGACTCACAAGAGAACGACCATAAGGTGCCCAAGGCAGCAATGGAGACAAGTCGGCCGAATGACGATGTATTGAATCTCGACGTAATATGAGTGTTCCATCGTCATTAGGAGGCCTTGAACGTTACAATTAACTATCAGTTATGCGTCGGATTCGAAATTCTAGACACACAGGAGTCGGACCATATGGTGCCCGAGGCAACAATATCCTCTTGGAGACAAGTCGGCTGGAGGAGGATGTATTGAATCTCGACGTAATTTGAGTGTTCCATCGTCATAAGGAGGCCCTGAACGTTACAATTAACTATCGGTTTTGCGTCTGATTCCAAAATCTAGACTCACAGGAGAACGAACATAAGGTGCCCGAGACAGCAATGGAGACAAGTCGGCTGAATGACATTGTATTGAATCTCGACGCAATTTGAGTGTTCCAACGTCATTAGGAGGCACTGATCGTTACAAATAACTAGCAGTATCGTGGCGGATTCGAAAATCTAAACTCACAGGAGACGAACCATAAGGTGCTCAAGGCAGCAATATCCCCTTGGAGACAAGTCGGCTGAAGGAAGATGTATTGAATGTTGACGCAATTTGAGTGTTCCATCTTCGTTACGAGGCCCTTAACTTTACAATTAACTATCAGTTTGGGTCGGATTTGAAAATCTAGACGCACAGCAGCACGACAATAAGGTGCCAGAGGCAGCAATAGACCCTTAGAGACAATTCAGCTGGAGGACGATGAATTGAATCTGGACGCAATTTGAGTGTTCCATTGTCATTAGGAGTCCCTGAACTTTACAAATAACTATCAGTTTTGCGTCGGATTCGAAAATCTAGCCTCACAGGAGAACCACCATAAGGTGCCCGAGGCAGCAATAGACACTTAGAGACAAGTCGGCTGAAGGACGATGTATTGAATCTCGACGCAATTTGAGTGTTCCAACGTCATTAGGAGGCACTGAACGTTACAATTAACTAGTAGTTTCGCGTCGGAATCGAAAATCTAGACTCACAGGAGAATCATCATAACGTGCCCGAGGCAGCAATAGACTCTTGGAGACAAGTCGACTGAAGGAAGATGTATTGAATCTCGACGCAATTTGAGTGTTCCATCGTCATTAGGAGGCACTGAACGTTACAATTAACTAGCAGTCTCGCGTCGTATTCGAAAATCTAGACTCACAGGAGACGGACCATATGGTCCCCTTGGAGACAAGTCGGCTAGAGGACGATGTATTGAATCTCGACGTAATTTGAGTGTTCCATTTTTATTAGGATGCCATTAACGTTATAATTAACTATCAGTTTTGCGTCGGATTTGAAAATCTAGACGCACAGGAGCACGACCATAAGGTGCCAGAGTCAGCACTAGACCCTTGGAGACAAGTCGCCTGAATGACGATGTATTGAATCTCGACGCAATTTGAGTGTTCCATCATCATTAGGAGGCCCTTAACGTTACAATTAACTATTAGTTTTGCGTCTGATTCGAAAATTTAGACTCTCAGGAGAACGACCATAAGGTGCCCGAGGCGGCAATAGACCCTTGGAGACAAGTCGGCTGGAGGACGATGTATTGAATCTCGACGCAACTTGAGTGTTACATCGTCTTTAGGAGGTGCTGAGCGTTACAATTAACTATCAGTTATGCGTCGGATTCGAAAATCTAGACTCACAGGAGAACGACCATAAGGTGCCCGAGGGGGCAATAGACCCTTGGAGACAAGTCGACTGGAGTACGATGTATTGAATTTCGACGCAATTTGAGTGTTCCGTCGTCATTAGGAGGCCATAAATGTTACAATTAACCATCAGTTTTGCGTCGGATTTGAAAATCTAGACGCACAGGAGCCCGACCACAAGGTGCCAGAGGCAGCAATAGACCCTTGGAGACATGTCGGCTGAATGACGATGTATTGAATCTCGACGCAATTTGAGTGTTCCATCACCATTAGGAGGCCCTTATAGTTAGAATTAACTATTAGTTATGCGTCCGATTCGAAAATTTAGACTCTCAGGAGAACGACCATAAGGTGCCCGAGGCAGCAATAGACCCTTGGAGACAAGTCGGCTGGAGGACGATGGATTGCATCTCGACGCAACTTGAGTGTTCCATCGTCATTAGGAGGCGCTGAGCGTTACAATTAACTATCAGCTTTGCGTCGGATTTGAAAATCTAGACTCACAGGAGAACCAGCATAAGGTGCCCGAGGCAGCAATAGACTGTTGGAGACAAGTCGGCTGAAGGAAGATGTATTGAATCTCGACGGAATTTGAGTGTTGCATCGTCATTAGGCGGCCCTGAACTTTACAATTAACTAGCAGTTTCGCGTCGGATACGAAAATCTAGATTCACCGGAGACGGCCATATGGTGCCCAAGGCTGCAATATCCCCTTGGAGACAAGTCCGCTGGAGGACGATATATTGAATCTCGACGCAATTTGAGTGTTCCAGTTTTATTAGGATGCCATTAACGTTACAATTAACTATCAGTTTTGGGTCGGATTTGAAAATCTAGACGTAAAGGAGCACGAACATAAGGTGCCATAGGCAGCAATAGACCCTTGGAGACAAGTCGGCTGAATGACGATGTATTTAGTCTCGACGCGATTTGAGTGTTCCATCGTCATTAGGGGCCCTTAACGTTACAATTAACTATTAGTTTTGCGTCTGATTCGAAAATTTAGACACTCAGGAGAACGACCATAAGGTGCCCGAGGCAGCAATAGACCCTTGGAGCCAAGTCGGCTGGAGGACGATGTATTGAATCTCGACGCGACTTGAGTGTTCCATCGTCATTAGGAGGCGCTGAACATTACAAGTAACTATCAGTTATGCGTCGGATTCGAAAATCTAGACTCACAGGAGAACCACCATAAGGTGCCCGAGGCAGCAATAATTTCTTGGAGACAAGTCGGCTGAAGGACGGTGTATTGAATCGCGACGCAATTTGAGTGTTCCACCGTCATTAGGAGGCACTGAACGTTACAAGTTCCTATCAGTTTGGCGTCGGATTCGAAAATCTAGACTCAGAGGACAACGACCATAAGGTGCCCGAGGCAGCAATATCCCCTTGGAGGCATGTCGGCTGGAGGACGATGTATTGAATCTCGACGCAATTTGTGTATTCCATCGTCATTAGGAGGCCCTTAACATTACAATTATCTATTAGTTTTGCGTCTGATTCGAAAATTTAGACTCTCAGGAGAACGACCATAAGGTGCCCGAGGCAGCAATAGACTCTTGGGGACAAGTCGGCTTGAGGTCGGTGTATTGCATCTCGACGCAATTTGAGTGTTCCATCTTCATTATTAGGAGATGAACGTTACTATTAACTATCAGCTTTGCGTCGGATTCGAAAATCTAGACTCACAGGAGAACCACCATAAGGTGCCCGAGGCAGCAATAGACTCTTGGGGACAAGTCGGCTAGAGCACGATGTATTGAATCTCGACGTAATTGGGTGTTCCATCGTCATAATGAGGCCCTGAACGTTACAATTAACTATCGGATTCGCGTCGGATTCTAAAATCTAGACTCTGAGGAGAACGACCATAAGGTGCCCGAGGCAGCAATGGAGGCAAGTCGGCTGAATGACTATGTATTGAATCTCGACGCAGTTTGAGTGTTCCAACGTCATTAGGAGGCACTGAACGTTACAAATAACTAGCAGTATCGCGGCGGATTCGAAAATCTAGACTCACAGGAGACGGACCATAAGGTGCTCAAGGCAGCATAATCCCCTAGGAGACAAGTCGGCTGGCGGAAGATGTATTGAATCGAGACGCAATTTGAGTGTTCCATCGTCATTAGGAGGCACTGAACGTTACAAATTACTATCAGTTTGGCGTCGGATTCGAAAATCTAGACTCAGAGGAGAACGACCATAAGGTGCCCGAGGCAGAAATATCCCCTTGGAGGCATGTCGGCTGGAGGACGATGTATTGAATCTCCACGCAATTTGTGTATTCCATCGTCATTAGGAGGCCATTAACGTTACAATTATCTATCAGTTATGCGTCGGATTCGAAAATCTAGACTCACAGGAGAACGACCATAAGGTGCCCGATGCAGCAATAGACCCATGGAGTCAAGTCGGCTGCCGGAGGATGTATTGAATCTCGACGCAATTTGAGTGTTCCATCGTCATTAGGATACGTTGAACGTTACAATTAACTATCAGTCTTGCGTCGGATTCTAAAATCTAGACTCACAAGTGAAGGACCATAAGGTGCCCGTGGCTGCAATGAAGATAAGTCGGCTGAATGACGATGTATTGAATCTCGACGTAATATCAGTGTTACAGCGTCATTAGGAGGCGCTGAACGTTACAATTGATAAAACAGTTTTGCGTCGGATACGAAAATCTAGACTCACAGGTGACGGACCATATGGTGCCCGAGGGAACAATATCCTCTTGGAGACAAGACGGCTGGAGGACGATCTATTGAATGTCGACGTAATTTCAGTGTTCCATCGTCATTAGGAGTCCCTGAACTTTACAATTAACTATCGGTTTTGTTTCGGATTCGAAATTCTAGACTCACAGGAGAACCACCATAAGGTGCCACAGGCAGCAATAGACTCTTGGAGACAAGTTGGCTGAAGGACGGTGTAATGAATCGCGTCGCAATTTGTGTGTTTCAACGTCATTAGGATGCACTGAACGTTACAAATAACTAGCAATATCGCGTCGGATTCGAAAATCTAGACTCACAGGAGACGGATTATATGTTGCCCGACACAGCAATATCCCCTTGTAGACAAATCGGCTGGAGGACGATGTATTGAATCTCGACGCAATTTGAGTGTTCCATCGTCATTAGGTGGCGCTGAACGTTACAATTAACAATCATTTTTGAGTCAGATACGAAAATCTAGACTCACAGGAGACGGACCATATGGTGCCCGAGGCAGCAATATCCCCTTGGCCACAAGTCGGCTGGAGAACGATGTATTGAAACTCGAATTAATTTGAGTGTTCCATCGTCATTAGGAGGCCCAGAACTTTACAATGAACTATCAGTTTTGCGTCGGATTCTAAAATCTAGACTCACAGGAGAACGACCATAGGGTGCCCGAGGCAGCAATGGAGACAAGTCGGCTGAATGAGGATGTATTGATTCTCGACGCAATTAGAATGTTCCATCGTCATTAGGAGGCGCTGAACGTTACAATTAACCATCAGTTATGCGTCGGATTCGAAAATCGAGACCCAGAGGAGAACGACCATAAGGTGCCCAAGGCAGCATTAGACCCTTGGAGACAAGTCGGCTGGAGGTCGATGTATTGCATTTCGACCCAATTTGAGTGTTCCATCGTCATTACGAGTCCCTGAACGTTACAATTAACTATCAGTTTTGCTTCGGATTCGAAAATCTAGACTCACAGGAGAACCACCATAAGGTGCCCGAGGCACAATAGACTCTAGGAGACAAGTCGGCTGAAGGACGGTGTAATGAATCTCGACGCAATTTGAGTGTTCCAACCCCATTAGGACGTTACAAATAACAAGCAGTATTGCGTCGGATTCGAAAATCTAGACTCACAGGAGACGGACCATAAGGTGCTCAAGGCAGCAATATCCCCTTGGAGACTAGTCGATGGAGGATGATGTATTGGTTCTCGCATTTTGAGTGTTCCAACGTCATTAGGACGTTACAAATAACTAGCAGCATCGCGTCGGATTCGAAAATCTAGACTCACAGGAGACGGACCATAAGGTGCTCAAGGCGGTAATATCCCCTTGGAGACAAGACGGCTGGAGGACGATGAATTGAATCTCGACGCAATTTGAGTATTCCATCGTCATTTGAAGGCCCTTAAGATTACAATTAACTATAAGTTTTGCGTCTGATTCGAAAATTTGGACTCACTGGAGAACTACCTTAAGGTGCCCGAGGCAGCAATAGACAGTTGGAGACAAGTCGGCTGGAGGAAGATTTATTGAATCGCGACGCAATTTGAGTGTTCGATCGTCAATAGGAGACCCAGAGCGTGACAGTTAACTATCAGTTTTGCGTCGGATTCGAAAATCTGGACTCTGAGGAGAACGACCATAAGGTGCCCGAGGCAGCAATAGACCCTTGGAGACAAGTCGGCTGGAGGTCGATATATTGCATCTCGACGCAATTTGAGTGCTCCATCATCATTTGGAGTCCCTGAACGTTACAATTAACTATCAGTTTTGCGTCGGATTCGTAAATCTAGACTCACAGGTGATCCACCAAAAGGTGCCCGAGGCAGCAATAAACGCTTGGAGACAAGTCGGCGGAAGGTCGATGTATTGAATCTCGACGCAATTTGAGAGTTCCAACGTCATTAGGAGGCACTGAACGTTACAATTAATTAGCAGTTTCGCGTCGGATTCGAAAATCTGGACTCACAGGAGGAGGACCATATGGTGCCCAAGGCAGCAAATCCCCTTGGAGACAAGTCGGCTGGAGGACGATGTATTGAATCTCAACGCAATTTGAGTGTTCCATCTTCGTTAAGACGACCTTAACGTTACAATTAACTATCAGTTTTGGGTCGGATTCGAAAATCTAGACTCTGAGGAGAACGACCATAAGGTGCCGGAGGCAGCAATATCCCCTTGGAGGCAAATCGGCTGGAGGACGATTTATTGAATCTCAACGCAATTTGAGCGTTCCATCGTCATTAGGAGGCCCTTACCGTTACAATTAATTATAAGTTTTGTGTCTGATTCGAAAATTTAGACTCACTGGAGAACGACCATAAAGTGCTCGAGGAAGCAATAGACCCTTGGAGACAAGTCGGCTGGAGGACGATATATTGAATCTCGACGTAATTTGAGTGTTCCATCGTCATTAGGAAACCGTGAACGTTAAATTAACTATCAGTTTTGCGTCGGATTCTAAAATCTAGACTCACAGGAGAACGACCATAAGGTGCCAGAGGCAGCAATAGACCCTTGGAGACAAGTCGGCTGAATGACGATGTATTGAATCTCGACGCAATTTGAGTGTTCCATCGTCATTAGGAGGCGCAGATCGCTAAAATTAACTATCAGCTATGCGTAGGATTCGAAAATCTAGACTCACAGGAGAACGACCATAAGGTGGCCGAGGCAGCAATAGAACCTTGGAGACTAGTCGGCTGGAGGACGATGTATTGATTCTGGACGTAATTAGAGTGTTCCATCGTCATTAGGGAGCCCTGAAAGTTACAATTAACAATCACTTTAACTTCGGATTCGAAAGACTAGACTCTGAGGAGAACGACCATAAGGTGCCTGAGGCAGCAATAGACCCTTGGAGACAAGTCGGTTGAATGACGATGTATTGAATCTCGACGCAATTTGAGTGTTCCATCGTCATTGGGAGTTGCTGAGCGTTACAATTTACTATCAGTTTTGCGTCGGATACGAAAATCTAGACTCACAGGAGACGGACCATATGGTTCCCGAGGCAGCAATATCCCATTGGAGACAAGTCAGCTGCAGGACGATGTATTGAATCCCGACGTAAATTGAGTGTTCCATCGTCATTAGGAGGCCCTGAACGTTACAATTAACTATCAGTTCTGCGTCGGATTCTAAAATCTAGAATCACAGGAGAACGACAATAAGGTGCCCGAGGGAGCAATAAAGCCTTGAAGATAAGTCGGCTGAATGACGATGTATTGAATCTCGAAGCAATTTGAGTGTTCCATCGTCATTAGGAAGCGCTGAACGTTACAATTAACTATCAGCTATGCGTCGGATTCAAAAATCTGGACTCACAGGAGACGGACCATATGGTGCCCGAGGCAGCAATGACCTCTTGGAGGCAAGTCGGCTGGAGGACGATGTATTGAATCTCGTCGTAATTTGAGTGTTCCATCGTCATCAGGAAGCCCTGAACGATAGAATTAGCTATCAGTTTTGCGTCGGATTCTAAACTCTAGACTCACAGGAGAACGACCATAAGGTGCCCGAGGCAGCAATAAACTCTTGGAGACAAGTCGGCGGAAGATCGATGTATTGAATCTCGACGCAATTTGAGAGTTCCAACGTCATTAGGAGGCACTGAACGTTACAATTAATTCGCAGTTTCGCGTCGGATTCGAAAATCTGAACTCACAGGAGGAGGTCCATATGGTGCCCAAGGCAGCAATATCCCCTTGGAGAGAAGTCGGCTGGAGGACGATGTATTGAATCTCAACGCAATTTGAGTGTTCCATCTTCGTTAGGACGACCTTAACGTTACAATTAACTATCAGTTTTGGGTCGGATTCGAAAATCTAGACTCTGAGGAGAACGACCATAAAGTGCCGGAGGCAGCAGTATCCCCTTGGAGGCAAGTCGGCTGGAGGACGATTTATTGAATCTCAACGCAATTTGAGTTCCATCGTCACTAGGAGGCCCTTACCGTTGCAATTAACTATAAGTTTTACGTCTGATTCGAAAATTTAGACTCACAGGAGAACGACCATAAAGTGCTCGAGGCAGCAATAGACCCTTGGAGACAAGTCGGCTGGGGGACGATGTATTGAATCTCGACGCAATTTGAGTGGTCCATCGTCATTAGGAGGTATTGAATCTCGACGCAATTTGAGTGTCCCATCGTCATTAGGAGGCGCTGAACGTTACAATTAACTTTCAGCTATGCGTCGGATTCGAAAATCTAGACTCACAGGTGTACGACCATAAGGTGCCCGAGGCAGCAATAGACCCTTGCAGACTAGTCGGCTGGATGACGATGTATTGAATCTCGACGCAATTTGAGTGTTCCATCGTCATTAGTAGTCCCGATCGTTACAAGTAACTATCAGTTTTGCGTCTGATTCGAAAATCTAGACGCACAGGTGCACGACCATAAGGTGCGAGGGGCAGCAGTAGACCCTTTGAGACAAGTCGGCTGGAGGACGATGTATTGAATCGCGACGCAATTTCAGTGCTCCATCGTCATTCGGAGACCCAGAACGTGACAATTAACTATCAGTTTGGGGTCGGATTCGAAAGTCTAGACTCTGAGGATTACGACCATAAGGTCCCGGAGGCAGCAATATCCCCTTGGAGGCAAGTCGGCTGGAGGACGATGTCTTGAATCTCAAATTTGAGTGTTCCATCGTCATTAGGAGGCCCTTAACCGTACAATTAACTATAAGTTTTGCGTCTGATTCGAAAATTTAGACTCACATGGGAACGACCATAAGGTGCCGGAGGCAGCAATAGACCCTTGGAGACAAGTCGGCGGAAGGACGATGTATTGATTCTCGTCGCAATTTCACTGTTCCATCGTCATTAGGAGGCGCTGAACCTTACAATTAACTATCAGTTTTGCGTCGGATACGAAAATCTAGACTCACTGGAGACTGACCATATGGTGCCCGAGGCAGCAATATCCCATTGGAGACAAGTCGGCTGCAGGACGATGTATTGAATCTCGACGTAATTTGAGTGTTTCATCGTCATTAGGAGGCCCTGAAATTTACAATTAACTATCAGTTCTGCGTCGAATTCTAAAATCTAGACTCACAGGGGAACGACCATAAGGTGCCCGAGGCAGCAATAAGGCCTTGAAGATAAGTCGGCTGAATGACGATGTATTGAATCTCGACGCAATTTGAGTGTTCCATCTTCATTAGTAGGCGCTGAACGTTACAATTACCTATCAGCTATGCGTCGGATTCGAAAATCTGGACTCACAGGATTACGACCATAAGGTGCCCGAGGCAGCAATAACCCCATGGAGTGAAGTCGGCTGGAGGACGATATATTGAATAGCGACGCAATTTGAGTGTTCCATCGTCATTTGGAGACCTAGAACGTGACAATTAACTATCAGGTTTGCATCGGATTCGAAAATCTAGACTCTGACGAGAACGACCATAAGGTGCCCTAGGCAGCAATAGACCCATAGAGACATGTCGGCTGGAGGTCGATATATTGCATCTCGGCGCCATTTGAGTGTTCCATCGTCATTAGGAGTCCCTGAACGTTACAATTAACTATCAGTTTAGCGTCGGATACGAAAATATAGACTCACGGGAGACGGACCATACGGTGCCAAAGGCAGCAATATCCCATCGGAGACAAGTAGGCTGCAGGACGATGTATTGAATCTCGACGCAATTTGAGAGTTCCAACGTCTTAAGGAGGCACTGAACGTTACAATTAATTCGCAGTTTCGCGTCGGATTCGAAAATCTGAACTCACAGGAGGAGGACCATATGGTGCCCAAGGCAGCAATATCCCCTTGGAGACAAGTCGGCTGGAGGACGATGTATTGAATCTCAACGCAATTTGAGTGTTCCATCTTCGTTAGGACGACCTTAACGTTACAATTAACTATCAGTTTTGGGTCGGATTCGAAAATCTAGACTATGAGGAGAACGACCATAAAGTGCCGGAGGCAGCAGTATCCCCTTGGAGGCAAGTCGGCTGGAGGACGATTTATTGAATCTCAACGCAATTTGAGTTCCATCGTCACTAGGAGGCCCTTACCGTTGCAATTAACTATAAGTTTTACGTCTGATTCGAAAATTTAGACTCACAGGAGAACGACCATAAAGTGCTCGAGGCAGCAATAGACCCTTGGAGACAAGTCGGCTGGGGGACGATGTATTGAATCTCGACGCAATTAGAGTGGTCCATCGTCATTAGGAGGTATTGAATCTCGACGCAATTTGAGTGTTCCATCGTCATTAGGAGGCGCTGAACGTTACAATTAACTTTCAGCTATGCGTCGGATTCGAAAATCTAGACTCACAGGTGTACGACCATAGGGTGCCCGAGGCAGCAATAGACCCTTGCAGACTAGTCGGCTGGATGACGATTTATTGAATCTCGACGCAATTTGAGTGTTCCATCGTCATTAGTAGTCCCGATCGTTACAAGTAACTATCAGTTTTGCGTCTGATTCGAAAATCTAGACGCACAGGTGCACGACCATAAGGTGCGAGGGGCAGCAGTAGACCCTTTGAGACAAGTCGGCTGGAGGACGATGTATTGAATTTCAGTGCTCCATCGGCATTCGGAGACCCAGAACGTGACAATTAACTATCAGTTTGGGGTCGGATTCGAAAATCTAGACTCTGAGGATAACGACCATAAGGTCCCGGAGGCAGCAATATCCCCTTGGAGGCAAGTCGGCGGAAGGACGATGTATTGATTCTCGACGCAATTTCAGTGTTCCATCGTCATTAGGAGGCGCTGAACCTTACAGTTTTGCGTCGGATACGAAAATCTAGACTCACTGGAGACTGACCATATGGTGCCCGAGGCAGCAATATCCCATTGGAGACAAGTCGGCTGCAGGACGATGTATTGAATCTCGACGTAATTTGAGTGTTTCATCGTCATTAGGAGGCCCTGAAATTTACAATTAACTATCAGTTCTGCGTCGGATTCTAAAATCTAGACTCACAGGAGAACTACCATAAGGTGCCCGAGGCAGTAATAAGGCCTTGAAGATAAGTCGGCTGAATGACGATGTATTGAATCTCGACGTAATTTGAGTGTTCCATCATCATTAGTAGGCGCTGAACGTTACGATTAACTATCAGCTATGCGTCGGATTCTTCAATCTGGACTCACAGGATTACGACCATAAGGTGCCCGAGGCAGCAATAACCCCATGGAGTGAAGTCGGCTGGAGGTCGATATATTGCATCTCGGCGCCATTTGAGTGTTCCATCGTCATTAGGAGTCCTTGAACGTTACAATTAACTATCAGTTTGGCGTCGGATACGAAAATCTAGACTCACAGGAGACGGACCATACGGTGCCCGAGGCAGCAATATCCCATTGGAGACAAGTAGGCTGCAGGACGATGTATTGAATCTCGACGTAATTTGAGTGTTCCATCGCCATTAGGAGGCCCTGAACGTTACAATTAACTATCAGTTTGGGGTCGAATTCGAAAATCTAGACTCACAGGAGAAACACCGTAAGGTGCCCGAGGCAGCAGTAAACCCTTCGAGATAAGTCGGCTGAATGACGATGTATTGAATCTCGACGCAATTTGAGTGTTCCATCGTCATTAGGAGGCGCTGAACGTTACAATTAACTTTCAGCTATGCGTCGGATTCGAAAATCTAGACTCACAGGAGTACGACCATAAGGTGCCCGAGGCAATAATAGACCCTTGCAGACTTGTCGGCTGGATGACGATGTATTGAATCTCGACGCAATTTGAGTGTTCCATCGTCATTAGGAGTCCCTGAACGTTACAATTAACTATCAGTTTTGCGTCTGATTCGAAAATCTAGACGCACAGGTGCACGACCATAAGGTGCGAGGGGCAGCTGTAGACCCTTTGAGACAAGTCGGCTGGAGGACGATGTATTGAATCTCGACGTAATTTGAGTGTTCCATCGCCATTACGAGGCCCTGAACGTTACAATTAACTATCAGTTCTGCGTCGGATTCTAAATCTAGACTCACAGGAGAAACACCGTAAGGTGCCCGAGGCAGCAGTAAACCCTTGGAGATAAGTCGGCTGAATGACGATGTATTGAATCTCGACGCAATTTGAGTGTTCCATCGTCATTAGGAGGCGCTGAACGTTACAATTAACTTTCAGCTATGCGTCGGATTCGAAAATCTAGACTCACAGGAGTACGACCATAAGGTGCCCGAGGCAGCAATAGACCCTTGCTGACTAGTTGGCTGGATGACGATGTATTGAATCTCGACGCAATTTGAGTGTTCCATCGTCATTAGGAGTCCCTGAACGTTACAATTAACTATCAGTTTTGCGTCTGATTCGAAAATCTAGACGCACAGGTGCACGACCATAAGGTGCGAGGGGCAGCTGTAGACCCTTTGAGACAAGTCGGCTGGAGGACGATGTATTGAATCGCGACGCAATTTGAGTGCTCCATCGTCATTCGGAGACCCAGAACGTGACAATTAACTATCAGTTTGGGGTCGGATTCGAAAATCTAGACTCTGAGGATAACGACCATAAGGTCCCGGAGGCAGCAATATCCCCTTGGAGGCAAGTCGGCTGGAGGACGATGTATTAAATCTCAAATTTGAGTGTTCCATCGTCATTAGGAGGCCCTTACCGTTACAATTAACTATAAGCTTTGCGTCTGATTCGAAAATTTAGACTCACAGGAGAACGACAATAAGGTGCTCGAGGCAGCAATAGACTCTTGGAGACAAGTCGGCTGGGGGACGATGTATTGAATCTCGACGCAATTTGAGTGGTCCATCGTCATTAGGAGGCGTTGAACTTTACAATTAACTATCAGTTTTGCGTCGGATACGAAAATCTAGACTCACAGGAGACGGATAATATGGTGCCCGAGGCAGCAATACCCCGTGGA
This sequence comes from Schistocerca piceifrons, assembly GCF_021461385.2. Classification (NCBI taxonomy): domain Eukaryota; kingdom Metazoa; phylum Arthropoda; class Insecta; order Orthoptera; family Acrididae; genus Schistocerca; species Schistocerca piceifrons. The sequence continues at coordinate 853,171,813 of NC_060141.1, read as the reverse complement.
GACAAGTCGGCTGGAGGACGATGTATTGAATCTCGACGTAATTTGAGTGATCCATCGTCATTAGGAGGCCCTGAACGTTAAATTAACTATCAGTTTTGCGTCGGATTCTAAAATCTAAACTCACAGGAGAACGACCATAAGGTGCCAGAGGCAGCAATCCTTGAAGACAAGTGGCTGAATGACGATGTATTGAATCTCGACGCAATTTGAGTGTTCCATCGTCATTAGGAGGCGCTGAACGCTACAATTAACTATCAGCTATGCGTCGGATTCGAAAACCTAGACCCACAGGAGAACGACAATAAGGTGCCCGACGCAGCAGTAGACCCTTGGAGACTAGTCGGCTGGAGGACGATGTATTGATTCTGGACGTAATTTGAGTGTTCCATCGTCTTTAGGAAGCCCTGAACGTTACAATTAACAATCACTTTAGCGTCGGATTTGAAAGACTAGACTCACAGGGAGAACGACCATAAGGTGCCCGAGGCAGCAATAGACCCTTGGAGACAAGTCGGCTGAATGACGATGTCTTGAATCTAGACCCAATTTGAGTGTTCCATCGTCATTAGGATTCCTTTAACGTCACAATTAACCTTCAGTTTTGCGTCGGATTCGAAAATCTAGACTAACAGGAGACGGATCATAAGTTGCCCGAGGCAGCAATATCCCCTTGTAGATAAGTCGGCTGGAGGACGATGAATTGAATCTCGACGGAATTTGAGTGTTCCATCGTCATTAGGAGGCACTGAACCTTACAATTATTTATCAGATAAGCGTCGGATTCGAAAATCTAGACTCTGAGGAGAACGACCATAAGGTACCGGAGGCAGCAATATCCCCTTGGAGGCAAGTTGGCTAAAGGACGATGTATTGAATCTCGACGCAATTTGAGTGTTCCATCGTCATTAGGAGGCCCTTAACCGTACAATTAACTATAAGTTTTGCGTCTGATTCGAAAATTTAGACTCACATGGGAACGACCATAAGGTGCCCGAGGCAGCGATAGACCCTTGGAGACAAGTCAGCTGGAGGACGATGTATTGATTCTCGACGCAATTTGAGTGTTCCATCGTCATTAGGAGGCGCTGAACCTAACAATTAACTATCAGTTTTGCGTCGGATACGAAAATCTAGACTCACTGGAGACTGACCATATGGTGCCCGAGGCAGCAATATCGCATTGGAGACAAGTCGGCTGCAGGACGATGTCTTGAATCTAGACGCAATTTGAGTGTTCCATCGTCATTAGGAGGCCATTAACGTCACAATTAACCATCAGTTTTGCGTCGGATTCGAAAATCTAGACTAACAGGAGACGGATCATAAGTTGCCCGAGGCAGCAATATCCCCTTGTAGATAAGTCGGCTGGAGGACGATGTATTGAATCTCGACGGAATTTGAGTGTTCCATCGTCATTAGGAGGCACCGAACCTTACAATTATTTATCAGATATGCGTCGGATTCGAAAATCTAGACTCTAAGGAGAACGACCATAAGGTACCGGAGGAAGCAATATCCCCTTGGAGGCAAGTTGGCTAAAGGACGATGTATTGAATCTCGACGCAATTTGAGTGTTCCATCGTCATTAGGAGGCCCTTAACCGTACAATTAACTATAAGTTTTGCGTCTGATTCGAAAATTTAGACTCACATGGGAACGACCCAAAGGTGCCCGAGGCAGCAATAGACCCTTGGAGACAAGTCGGCTGGAGGACGATGTATTGATTCTCGACGCAATTTGTGTGTTCCATCGTCATTAGGAGGCGCTGAACCTTACAATTAACTATCAGTTTTGCGTCGGATACGAAAATCTAGACTCACTGGAGACGGACCATATGGTGCCCGAGGCAGCAATATCCCATTGGGGACAAGTCAGCTGCAGGATGATGTATTGAATCTCGACGTAATTTGAGTGTTCCATCGTCATTAGAAGGCGCTGAACGTTACAATTAACTATCAGCCATGCGTCGGATTGGAAAATCTAGACTCGCAGGAGTACGACCATAAGGTGCCCGAGGCAGCAATATCCCCACGGAGACATGTCGGCTGGAGGACGATGTATTGAATCGCGACGCAAATTGAGTGTTCCATCGTCATTAGGAGACACAGAACGTGACAATTAACTATCAGTTTTGCATCGGATCCGAAAATCTAGACTCACAGGAGAACGACCATAAGGTGCCCGAGGCAGCAATAGACCCTTGGAGACTAGTCGGCTGGAGGACATGTATTGAATCTCGACGCAATTTGAGTGTCACCATCGTCATTAGGAGGCGCTGAACGTAACAATTAACTCTCAGTTTTGCGTCGGATACGAAAATCTAGACTCACAGGAGACGGACCATATGGAGGCCGAGGCAGCAACATCCGCTTGGAGACAAAGCGGCTGGAGGACGATGTATTGAATCTCGACGCAATTTGAGTGTTCCATTATCATTATGAGGCCATTAACGTTACAATTAACTATTAGTTTTGCGTCGGATTTGAAAATCTAAACGCACAGGAGCACGACCATAAGGTGCCAGAGGCAGCAGTAGACCCTTGGAGACATGTCGGCAGGAGGACGATCTATTGAATCGCGACGCAATTTGAGTGTTCCATCGTCATTAGGAGGCGCTGAACTTTACAATTAACTATCAGTTTTGCGTCGGATTGTAAAATCTAGAACCACAGGAGAACGACCATAACGCGCCCCGACGCAGCAATAGACCCTTGGAGACAAGTCGGCTGAATGTCGATGTATTGAATCTCGACGTAATTTGAGTGTTCCATCGTCATTAGGAGGCGCTGAACGCTACAATTAACTATCAGTTATGCATCCGATCCGTAAATCTAGACCTACAGGAGAACGAGCATAAGGTGCCCGAGGCAGCAATAGACCCTTGGAGACAAGTCGGCTGGAGGACGATGTATTGAATCTCGACGTAATTAGAATGTTCCATCGTCATTAGGAGGCCCTGAACGTTACAATTAACTATCAGTTTTGCGTCGGATTCTAAAATCTAGACTCACAGGAGAACGACCATAAGGTGCCCGACGCAGCAATAGACTATTGGAGACCATTCGGCTGAAGGACGATGTATTGAATGTCGACGCAATGTCAGTGTTCCATCTTCGTTAGGAGGCCATGAACGTTACAATTAACTATCAGTTGTGTGTCGGATGCGAAAGGCTAGACTCACAGGAGAACGACCATAAGGTGCCCGAGGCAGCAGTAGACCTTTGGAGACAAGTCGGCTGGAGGACGATGTATTGAATCGCCACGCAATTTGAGTGTTCCATCGTCATTAGGAGGCGCTGAACGTTACAATTAACTATCAGTTTTGCGTCGGATTCGAAAATCTAGACTCACTGGAGAACTACCATAAGGTGCCCGAGGCAGCACTATCACCTTGGAGAGAAGTCGGCTGGAGGTCGATGTATTGAATCTCGACGCTATTTGAGTGTTCCATCGTCATGAGGAGGCCCTGAACGTTACAATGAACTATTAGTTTTGTGTCGGATTCTAAAATCTAGACTCCAGGAGAACGACCATAAGGTGCCCGAGGCAGCAATGGAGACAAGTCCGCTGAAAGACGAGGTATTGAATCTCGACGCAATTTGAGTTTACGATCGGCATTAGGAGGCCATGAACGTTACAATTAACTATCAGTTATGCGTTGGATTCGAAATCCTAGACTCACAGGAGAACGATCATAAGGTGCCCGAGGCAGCAATAGACCCTTGGAGACAAGTCGGCCTGGAGGTCGATATATATTGCATCTCGACGCAATTTGAGTGTTGCATCGTCATTAGGAGGCGCTTAACGTTACAATTAAGTGTCAGTTTTGCGTCGGATACGAAAATCTAGACTCACAGGAGAACGACCATAAGATGCCCGAGGCAGCAATAGACCCTTGGAGACTAGTCGGCTGGACGACGATGTATTAATCTCGACGCAATTTGACTGTTCCATCGTCATTTGGAGGCGCTGAACGTTACAATTAACTATTAGTTATGCGTCCGATCCGTAAATCTAGACCTACAGGAGAATGAGCATAAGGTGCCCGAGGCAGCAATAGACCCTTGGAGACAAGTCGGCTGGAGGTCGATATATATTGCATCTCGACGCAATTTGAGTGTTGCTTCGTCATTAGGAGGCGCTTAACGTTACAATTAAGTGTCAGTTTTGCGTCGGATACGAAAATCTAGACTCACAGGAGAACGACCATAAGATGCCCGAGGCAGCAATAGACCCTTGGAGACTAGTCGGCTGGACGACGATGTATTAATCTCGACGCAATTTGACTGTTCCATCGTCATTAGGAGGCGCTTAACGTTACAATTAAGTGTCAGTTTTGCGTCGGATACGAAAATCTAGACTCACAGGAGTCGGACCATATGGTGCCCGAGGCAGCAATAGACCCTTGGAGATAAATCGGCTGGAGGACGATGTATTGAATAACGACGCAATTAGAGTGTTCCATCGTTATTAGGAGGCGTTGAGCGTTAAAATTAACTATCAGCTATGCGTCGGATTCGAAAATCTTGACTCATAGAAGAACGACCATAAGGTGCCCGAGGCAGCTATAGACCCCTTGGAGACAAGTCGGCTGAATGACGATGTCTTGAATCTAGACGCAATTTGAGTGTTCCATCGTCATTAGGATTCCATTAACGTCACAATTAAACATCAGTTTTGCATCGGATTCGAAAATCTAGACTAACAGGAGACGGATCATAAGTTGCCCAAGGCAGCAATATCCCCTTGTAGATAAGTCTGCTGGAGGACGATGTATTGAATAACGACGCAATGTGAGTGTTCCATCGTCATTAGGAGAACCAGTACGTGACAATTAACTATCAGTTTTAGGTCGGATTCGAAGATCTAGACTCTGACGCGAACGACCATAAGGTGCCCGAGGCAGCAATTGACCCTTGTAGACAAGTCGGCCGGAGGTCGATATATTGCATCTAGACGCAATTTGAGTGTTCCACCGTCATTAGGAGTCCCCGACGTTACAATTAACTATCCATTTTGCGTCGGATTCGAAAATCTAGTCTCACAGGAGAACCACCATAACGTGCCCGAGGCGGCAATAAACCCTTGGAGACAAGTCGGCTGGAGGACGATGTATTGAATCGCGACGCAATGTGAGTGTTCCATCGTCATTAGGAGACCCAGTACGTGACAATTAACTATCAGTTTTGCGTCGTATTCTAAATCTAGACACAGAGGAGAACGACCATAAGGTGCCCGAGGCAGCAATAGACCCTTGGAGACAAGTCGGCTGAATGACGATGTATTGAATAACGACGCAATTTGAGTGTTCCATCGTCATTAGGAGTCCCTCAACGTTACAATTAACTATCAATTTTGCGTCGGATTCTAAATTCTAGACTCACAGGAGAACAACCGTAACGTGTACCGAGGCAGCAATAGACCCTTGAAGACAAGTAGGCTGGAGGACGATGTATTGAATCTCGACGCTATTTGAGTGTTCCATCGTCATTAGGAGGCCCTGAACGTTACAATGAACTATCAGTTTTGCGTCGGATTCTATAATCAAGACTCCACGTGAACGACCATAAGGTGCCCGAGGCAGCAATGGAGACAAGTCGGCTGAATGACGATGTATTGAATCTCGACGCAATTTGAGTGTACGATCGGCATTAGGAGGCCATGAACGTTACAATTAACTATCAGTTATGCGTTGGATTCGAAATTCTAGACTCACAGGAGAACGATCATAAGGTGACCGAGGCAGCAATTGACCCTTGGAGACAAGTCGGCTGGAGGGTCGATATATATTGCATCTCGACGCAATTTGAGTGTCCCATCGTCATTAGGAGGCGCTTAACGTTACAATTAAGTATCAGGTTTGCGTCGGATACGAAAATCTTGACTCACAGGAGACGGACCATATGGTTCCCGAGGCAGCAATATCCCCTAGGATACAAGTCGGCTGGAGGACGATGAATTGCATCTCGACGCAATTAGAGTGTTCCATCGTCATTAAGAGGCGCTGAGCGTTACAATTAACTATCAGTTTTGCGTCGGATTCGAAAATTTAGACTCACAGGAGACCGACCATAAGGTGCCCGAGGCAGCAATAGACCTTTGGAGACAAGTCGGCTGGAGGACGATGTATTGAAACTAGACGCAATGTGAGTCATCCATCGTCATTAGGAGGCCATTAACAATACAATTAAGCATCAGTTATGCGTCGCATACGAAAATCTAGACTCACAGGAGACGGATCATAAGTTGCCCGAGGCAGCAATATCCCCTTGTAGATAAGTCGGCTGGAGGTCGATGTAAGGAATCTCGACGCAATTTGAGTGTTCCATCGTCATTAGGAGTCCCTCAACGTTACAATTAACAATCAATTTTCGGTCGGATACGAAAATCTGGAGTCGTAGGAGACGGACCATATGGTGCCCGAGGCAGCAATATACGCTTGGAGACAAGTCGGCTGGAGAACGATGTATTGAACCTCGACGTAATTTGAGTGTTCCATCGTCATTAGGAGGCCCTGAACGTTACAATTAACTATCAGTTTTGCGTCGGATTCGAAAATCTAGACTCTGAGGAGAACGATAATAAGGTGCCCGAGGCAGCCAGTGACCCTTGGAGACAAGTCGACTGGAGGTCGATATATTGCATCTCGACGCGATTTGAGTGTTCCATCGTCATTAGGAGTCCCTGAACGTTACAATTATGCGTCCGATCCGTAAATCTAGACCTACAGGAGAATGAGCATAAGGTGCCCGAGGCAGCAATAGACCCTTGGAGACAAGTCGGCTGGAGGACGATGTATTGAATCTCGACGTAATTAGAGTGTTCCGTCGTCTTTAGGATGCCCTGAACGTTACAATTAACTATCAGTTTTGCGTCGGATTCTAAAATGTAGACTCACAGGAGAACGACCATAAGGTGCGCGAGGCAGCAATAGACTGTTGGAGACAAGTCGGCTGAGGGACGATGTATTGAATCTCGACGCAATATGAGTGTTCCATCTTCGTTAGGAGGCCATGAACGTTACAATTTACTATCAGTTATGTGTCGGATTCGAACGCCTAGACTCACAGGAGAACGACCATAAGGTGCCCGAAGCAGCAATAGACCCTTGGAGACAAGTCGGCTGGAGGACGATGTATTGAATC
>NC_060141.1:853027718-853164168 GCF_021461385.2 Schistocerca piceifrons | reverse complement strand
CACAGGAGACGGATCATAAGTTGCCCGAGGCAGCAATATCATCTTGTAGATAAGTCGGCTGGAGGACGATGTATTGAATCTCGACGCAATTTGAGAGTTCCAAAGTCATTAAGAGGCGCTGAACGTAACAATTAACTATCTGTTTTGCGTCGGATACGAAAATCTACACTCTCAGGAGACGGAACATATGGAGCCCGAGGCAGCTACATCCCCTTGGAGACAAGGCGGCTGGAGGACGATGTATTGAATCGCGACGTAATTTGAGTGTTCCATCATCATTAGGTGGCCCTTAACGTTACAATTAACTATCAGTTTTGCTTCTGATTCGAAAATTTAGACTCATAGGAGAACGACCATAAGGTGCCCGAGGCATCAATAGACCCTTGGTGACAAGTCGGCTTGAGGACGATGTATTGAGTTTCGACGCAATTTGAGTGTTCCATCGTGATTAGGAGGCGCTGAACGTTTCAATTAACTATCAGTTATGCGTCGGATTCGAAAATTTAGACTCACAGGAGAACGACCATAAGGTGCCCGAGGCAGCAATAGACCCTTGGAGACAAGTCGGCTGGAGGTCGATGTATTGCATCTCGACGCAATTTGAGTGTTCCATCGTCAATAGGTGGTCAAGAACGTTACAATTAACTGTCAGCTTTGCATCGGATTCGAAAATCTAGACTCACAGGAGAACGACCATAAGGTGCCCGGGGCAGCAATTGACCCTTGGAGACAAGTCGGCTGGAGGACGATGTATTGATTCTGGACGTAATTTGAGTGTTGATTCGTCATTAGGAGGCGCTGAACGTTACAATTAACTATCAGTTTTGGGTCGGATACGAAAATCTAGAGTCATAGGAGACGGACCATATGGTGCCTGAGGCAGCAATATGCGCTTGGAGACAAGTCGGCTGGAGGACGATGTATTGAATCTCGACGTAATTTGAGTGTTCCATCGTCATTAGGAGGCCCTGAGCTTTACAATTAACTATCAGTTTTGCGTCGCATTCGAAAATCTAGACTCTGAGGAGAACGACCATAAGGTGCTCGAGGCAGCAATAGACCCTTGGATACAAGTCGGCTGAATGGCGATGTATTGAAACTAGACGCAATTTGAGTGTTCCATCGTCAATAGGAGGCCATTAACATTACAATTAAGTATCAGTTATGCGTCGGATTCGAAAATGTAGACTCACAGGAGACCGACCATAAGGTGCCCGAGGCAGCAATAGACCCTTGGAGACAAGTCGGCTGGAGGTCGATGTATTGCATCTCGACGCAATTTGAGTGTTCCATCGTCAATAGGTGGTCAAGAACGTTACAATTAACTGTCAGCTTTGCGTCGGATTCGAAAATCTAGACTCACAGGAGAACGACCATAAGGTGCCCGACGCAGCAGTAGACTCTTGGAGGCAAGTCGGCTGAAGGACGATGTATTGAATATCGGCGCAATTTGAGTGTTCCAGCGACATTAGCAGGCCCTGAACGTTACAATTAACTAGCAGTTTCGCGTCGGATCCGAAAATCTTGACTCACAGAAACGGCCCATATGATGCCCAAGGCAGCAATATCCCCTTGGAGACAAGTCGGCGCGAGGACGATGTATTGAGACTCGACGCAATTTGAGTGTTCCATCGTCATTAGGAGGCTCTTAACGTTAGAATTAACTATAAGCTCTGCGTCTCATTCGAAAATATAGACTCACAGGAGAACTACCATAAGGTGCCCGACGCAGCAATACAACCTTGGAGACAAGTCGGCTGGAGGACGATGTATTGAATCTCGACGCAATTTGAGTTTGCATCGTCATTAGGAGGCGCTGAACGTTACAATTAACTATCAGTTTTTGGTCGGATACGAAAATCTAGAGTCATAGGAGACGGACCATATGGTGCCTGAGGCAGCAATATGCGCTTGGAGACAAGTCGGCTGGAGGACGATGTATTGAATCTCGACGTAATTTGAGTGTTCCATCGTCATTAGGAGGCCCTGAGCTTTACAATTAACTATCAGTTTTGCGTCGGATTCGAAAATCTAGACTCTGAGGAGAACGACCATAAGGTGCTCGAGGCAGCAATAGACCGTTGGAGACAAGTCAGCTGAATGGCGATGTATTGAAACTAGACGCAATTTGAGTGTTCCATCGTCAATAGGAGGCCATTAACATTACAATTAAGTATCAGTTATGCGTCGGATTCGAAAATGTAGACTCACAGGAGAACGACCTTAAGGTGCCCGAGGCAACAATAGACCCTTGGAGACTAGTCGGCTGGAGGACGATTTATTGAATCTCGACGCAATTTGTGTTTTCCATCGTCATTAGAGTCCCTGAACGTTACAATTAACTATCACTTTTGCGTCGGTTTCGAAAACCTAGACTCACAGGAGAACCACCATAAGGCGCCAGAGGCAGCAATAAACCCTTGGAGACAAGTCGGCTGAATGACGATGTATTGAATCTCGACAAAATTTTAGTGTTCCATAGTCATTAGGAGGCGCTGAACGTTACAATTAACAATCAGCAATGTGTCGGATTCGTAAATCTAGACTCACAGGAGAACGACCTTAAGGTGCCCGAGGCAGCAATAGACCGTTGGAGACTAGTCGGCTGGAGGACGATGTATTGAATCTCGACGCAATTTGAGTGTTCCATCGCCATTAGGAGGCGCTGAACGTTACAATTAACAATCAGTTTAGCGTCGGATTCCAAAAAGTAGACTCATAGGAGAACGACCATAAGGTGCCCGAGGCAGCAATAGACCCTTCGAGACTAGTCGGCTGAATGGCGATGTATTGAAACTAGACGCAATTTGAGTGTTCCATCGTCAATAGGAGGCCATTAACATTACAATTAAGTATCAGTTATGCGTCGGATTCGAAAATGTAGACTCACAGGAGAACGACCATAAGGTGCCCGATGCAGCAATAGACCCTTGGAGACAAGTCGGCTGGAGGTCGATGTATTGCATCTCGACGCAATTTGAGTGTTCCATCGTCATTAGGAGGTCAAGAACGTTACAATTAACTGTCAGCTTTGCGTCGGATTCGAAAATCTAGACTCACAGGAGAACCACCATAAGGTGCCAGAGGCAGCAAGAGAATCTTGGAGACAAGTCGGCTGATGGACGATGTATTGCATCTCGACGCAATTTGAGTCTTCCAACGTCATTAGGAGGCACTGAAAGTTACGATTAACTTGCAGTTTCGCGTCGGATTCGAAACTCTACACTCACAGGAGACGGACCATATGGTACCCAAGGCAGCAATATCCCCTTGGAGACAAGTCGGCTGGTGGACGATGTATTGAATCTCGACGCAATTTGAGTGTTCCATATTCGTTAGGAGGGCCTTAACGTTACAATTAACTATTAGTTGTGCGTCGGATTTGAAAATCTAAACGCACAGGAGCACGACCATAAGGAGCCAGAGGCAGCAAGAGACCCTTGGAGACAAGTCGGCTGGAGGACGATGTATTGAATCGCGACGCAATTTGAGTGTTACATCGTCATTAGGAGACCCTGAACGTTACAATTAACTATCAGTCTTTCGTCTGATTCGCAAATTTAGACTCACAAGAGAACGACCATAAGTTGCACGAGGCAGCAATAGACCCTTGGAGACAAGTCGACTGGAGGTCGATGTATTGCATCTCGACGCAATTTGAGTGTTCCATCGTCAATAGGTGGTCAAGAACGTTACAATTAACTGTCAGCTTTGCGTCGGATTCGAAAATCTAGACTCACAGGAGAACGACCATAAGGTGCCCGGGGCAGCAATTGACCCTTGGAGACAAGTCGGCTGAATGACGATGTATTGAATCTCGACGCAATTTGAGTGTTCCATCGTCATTACGAGGCACTGAACGTTAACTATCAGTTTTGCGTCGGATACGAAAATTTAGACTCACAGGAGAACGACCATAAGGTGCCCGAGGCAGCAATAGACCCTTGGAGAGAAGTCGGCTGAATGACGATGTATTGAAACTAGACGCAATTTGAGTGTTCCATCGTTATTAGGAGGCCATTAACATTACAATGAAGCATCAGTTATGCGTCGGATTCGAAAATCTAGACTCACAGGAGACGGATCAAAAGTTGCCCGAGGCAGCAATATCATCTTGTAGATAAGTCGGCTGGAGGACGATGTATTGAATCTCGACGCAATTTGAGAGTTCCAAAGTCATTAAGAGGCGCTGAACGTAACAATTAACTATCTGTTTTGCGTCGGATACGAAAATCTACACTCACAGGAGACGGAACATATGGAGCCCGAGGCAGCTACATCCCCTTGGAGACAAGGCGGCTGGAGGACGATGTATTGAATCGCGACGTAATTTGAGTGTTCCATCATCATTAGGTGGCCCTTAACGTTACAATTAACTATCAGTTTTGCGTCTGATTCGAAAATTTAGACTCATAGGAGAACGACCATAAGGTGCCCGGGGCAGCAATTGACCCTTGGAGACAAGTCGGCTGGAGGACGATGTATTGAATCTCGACGTAATTTGAGTGTTCCATCGTCATTAGGAGGCCCTGAGCTTTACAATTAAGTATCAGTTTTGCGTCGCATTCGAAAATCTAGACTCTGAGGAGAACGACCATAAGGTGCTCGAGGCAGCAATAGACCCTTGGATACAAGTCGGCTGAATGGCGATGTATTGAAACTAGACGCAATTTGAGTGTTCCATCGTCAATAGGGGGCCATTAACATTACAATTAAGTATCAGTTATGCGTCGGATTCGAAAATGTAGACTCACAGGAGACCGACCATAAGGTGCCCGAGGCAGCAATAGACCCTTGGAGACAAGTCGACTGGAGGTCGATGTATTGCATCTCGACGCAATTTGAGTGTTCCATCGTCAATAGGTGGTCAAGAACGTTACAATTAACTGTCAGCTTTGCGTCGGATTCGAAAATCTAGACTCACAGGAGAACGACCATAAGGTGCCCGACGCAGCAGTAGACTCTTGGAGGCAAGTCGGCTGAAGGACGATGTATTGAATATCGGCGCAATTTGAGTGTTCCAGCGACATTAGCAGGCCCTGAACGTTACAATTAACTAGCAGTTTCGCGTCGGATCCGAAAATCTTGACTCACAGAAACGGCCCATATGATGCCCAAGGCAGCAATATCCCCTTGGAGACAAGTCGGCGCGAGGACGATGTATTGAGACTCGACGCAATTTGAGTGTTCCATCGTCATTAGGAGGCTCTTAACGTTAGAATTAACTATAAGCTCTGCGTCTCATTCGAAAATATAGACTCACAGGAGAACTACCATAAGGTGCCCGACGCAGCAATACAACCTTGGAGACAAGTCGGCTGGAGGACGATGTATTGAATCTCGACGCAATTTGAGTGTTGATTCGCCATTAGGAGGCGCTGAACCTTACAATTAACTATCAGTTTTCCGTCGGATACGAAAATCTAGACTCACAGGAGAACGACCATAAGGTGCCCGAGGCAGCAATACACCCTTGGAGACAAGTCGGCTGAATGACGATGTATTGAATCTCGACGTAATGTGAGTGATCCATCGTCATTACGATGCGCTGAACGTTTCAATTAACTATCAGTTTTACGTCGGATACGAAAATCTAGACTCACAGGTGACGAATCATATGGTGACCGATGCAGCAATATCCCCTTGGAGACAAGTCGGCTGGAGGACGATGTATTGATTCTGGACGTAATTTGAGTGTTCCATCGTCACTAGGAGGCCCTGAACGTTATAATTAACAATCAGTTTAGCGTCGGATTCGAAAAAGTAGACTCACAGGAGAACGACCATAAGGTGCCCGAGGCAGACCCTTGGAGAGAAGTCGGCTGAATGACGATGTATTGAAACTAGACGCAATTTGAGTGATCCATCGTCATTAGGAGGCCATTAACACTACAATTAAGCATCAGTTATGCGTCGGATTCGAAAATTTAGACTCACAGGAGACGGATCATAAGTTGCCCGAGGCAGCAATATCCCCTTGTATATAAGTCGGCTGGAGGACGATGTATTGAATCTCGACGCAATTTGAGTTTGCATCGTCATTAGGAGGCGCTGAACGTTACAATTAACTATCAGTTTTTGGTCGGATACGAAAATCTAGAGTCATAGGAGACGGACCATATGGTGCCTGAGGCAGCAATATGCGCTTGGAGACAAGTCGGCTGGAGGACGATGTATTGAATCTCGACGTAATTTGAGTGTTCCATCGTCATTAGGAGGCCCTGAGCTTTACAATTAACTATCAGTTTTGCGTCGGATTCGAAAATCTAGACTCTGAGGAGAACGACCATAAGGTGCTCGAGGCAGCAATAGACCGTTGGAGACAAGTCAGCTGAATGGCGATGTATTGAAACTAGACGCAATTTGAGTGTTCCATCGTCAATAGGAGGCCATTAACATTACAATTAAGTATCAGTTATGCGTCGGATTCGAAAATGTAGACTCACAGGAGAACGACCTTAAGGTGCCCGAGGCAACAATAGACCCTTGGAGACTAGTCGGCTGGAGGACGATGTATTGAATCTCGACGCAATTTGTGTTTTCCATCGTCATTAGAGTCCCTGAACGTTACAATTAACTATCACTTTTGCGTCGGTTTCGAAAACCTAGACTCACAGGAGAACCACCATAAGGCGCCAGAGGCAGCAATAAACCCTTGGAGACAAGTCGGCTGAATGACGATGTATTGAATCTCGACAAAATTTTAGTGTTCCATAGTCATTAGGAGGCGCTGAACGTTACAATTAACAATCAGCAATGTGTCGGATTCGTAAATCTAGACTCACAGGAGAACGACCTTAAGGTGCCCGAGGCAGCAATAGACCGTTGGAGACTAGTCGGCTGGAGGACGATGTATTGAATCTCGACGCAATTTGAGTGTTCCATCGCCATTAGGAGGCGCTGAACGTTACAATTAACAATCAGTTTAGCGTCGGATTCGAAAAAGTAGACTCATAGGAGAACGACCATAAGGTGCCCGAGGCAGCAATAGACCCTTCGAGACTAGTCGGCTGAATGGCGATGTATTGAAACTAGACGCAATTTGAGTGTTCCATCGTCAATAGGAGGCCATTAACATTACAATTAAGTATCAGTTATGCGTCGGATTCGAAAATGTAGACTCACAGGAGAACGACCATAAGGTGCCCGATGCAGCAATAGACCCTTGGAGACAAGTCGGCTGGAGGTCGATGTATTGCATCTCGACGCAATTTGAGTGTTCCATCGTCATTAGGAGGTCAAGAACGTTACAATTAACTGTCAGCTTTGCGTCGGATTCGAAAATCTAGACTCACAGGAGAACCACCATAAGGTGCCAGAGGCAGCAAGAGAATCTTGGAGACAAGTCGGCTGATGGACGATGTATTGCATCTCGACGCAATTTGAGTCTTCCAACGTCATTAGGAGGCACTGAAAGTTACGATTAACTTGCAGTTTCGCGTCGGATTCGAAACTCTACACTCACAGGAGACGGACCATATGGTACCCAAGGCAGCAATATCCCCTTGGAGACAAGTCGGCTGGTGGACGATGTATTGAATCTCGACGCAATTTGAGTGTTCCATATTCGTTAGGAGGGCCTTAACGTTACAATTAACTATTAGTTGTGCGTCGGATTTGAAAATCTAAACGCACAGGAGCACGACCATAAGGAGCCAGAGGCAGCAAGAGACCCTTGGAGACAAGTCGGCTGGAGGACGATGTATTGAATCGCGACGCAATTTGAGTGTTACATCGTCATTAGGAGACCCTGAACGTTACAATTAACTATCAGTCTTTCGTCTGATTCGCAAATTTAGACTCACAAGAGAACGACCATAAGTTGCACGAGGCAGCAATAGACCCTTGGAGACAAGTCGACTGGAGGTCGATGTATTGCATCTCGACGCAATTTGAGTGTTCCATCGTCAATAGGTGGTCAAGAACGTTACAATTAACTGTCAGCTTTGCGTCGGATTCGAAAATCTAGACTCACAGGAGAACGACCATAAGGTGCCCGGGGCAGCATTTGACCCTTGGAGACAAGTCGGCCGAATGACGATGTATTGAATCTCGACGCAATTTGAGTGTTCCATCGTCATTACGAGGCACTGAACGTTAACTATCAGTTTTGCGTCGGATACGAAAATTTAGACTCACAGGAGAACGACCATAAGGTGCCCGAGGCAGCAATAGACCCTTGGAGAGAAGTCGGCTGAATGACGATGTATTGAAACTAGACGCAATTTGAGTGTTCCATCGTTATTAGGAGGCCATTAACATTACAATGAAGCATCAGTTATGCGTCGGATTCGAAAATCTAGACTCACAGGAGACGGATCATAAGTTGCCCGAGGCAGCAATATCATCTTGTAGATAAGTCGGCTGGAGGACGATGTATTGAATCTCGACGCAATTTGAGAGTTCCAAAGTCATTAAGAGGCGCTGAACGTAACAATTAACTATCTGTTTTGCGTCGGATACGAAAATCTACACTCACAGGAGACGGAACATATGGAGCCCGAGGCAGCTACATCCCCTTGGAGACAAGGCGGCTGGAGGACGATGTATTGAATCGCGACGTAATTTGAGTGTTCCATCATCATTAGGTGGCCCTTAACGTTACAATTAACTATCAGTTTTGCGTCTGATTCGAAAATTTAGACTCATAGGAGAACGACCATAAGGTGCCCGAGGCATCAATAGACCCTTGGTGACAAGTCGGCTTGAGGACGATGTATTGAGTTTCGACGCAATTTGAGTGTTCCATCGTGATTAGGAGGCGCTGAACGTTTCAATTAACTATCAGTTATGCGTCGGATTCGAAAATTTAGACTCACAGGAGAACGACCATAAGGTGCCCGAGGCAGCAATAGACCCTTGGAGACAAGTCGGCTGGAGGTCGATGTATTGCATCTCGACGCAATTTGAGTGTTCCATCGTCAATAGGTGGTCAAGAACGTTACAATTAACTGTCAGCTTTGCGTCGGATTCGAAAATCTAGACTCACATGAGAACGACCATAAGGTGCCCGGGGCAGCAATTGACCCTTGGAGACAAGTCGGCTGGAGGACGATGTATTGATTCTGGACGTAATTTGAGTGTTGATTCGTCATTAGGAGGCGCTGAACGTTACAATTAACTATCAGTTTTGGGTCGGATACGAAAATCTAGAGTCATAGGAGACGGACCATATGGTGCCTGAGGCAGCAATATGCGCTTGGAGACAAGTCGGCTGGAGGACGATGTATTGAATCTCGACGTAATTTGAGTGTTCCATCGTCATTAGGAGGCCCTGAGCTTTACAATTAACTATCAGTTTTGCGTCGGATTCGAAAATCTAGACTCACAGGAGACGGAACATATGGAGCCCGAGGCAGCTACATCCCCTAAGACAAGGCGGCTGGAGGACGATGTATTGAATCTCGACGTAATTTGAGTGTTCCATCATCATTAGGTGGCCCTTAACGTTACAATTAACTATCAGTTTTGCGTCTGATTCGAAAATTTAGACTCATAGGAGAACGACCATAAGGTGCCCGAGGCATCAATAGACCCTTGGTGACAAGTCGGCTTGAGGACGATGTATTGAGTTTCGACGCAATTTGAGTGTTCCATCGTGATTAGGAGGCGCTGAACGTTTCAATTAACTATCAGTTATGCGTCGGATTCGAAAATTTAGACTCACAGGAGAACGACCATAAGGTGCCCGACGCAGCAATACACCCTTGGAGACAAGTCGGCTGGAGGACGATGTATTGAATCTCGACGCAATTTGAGTGTTGATTCGCCATTAGGAGGCGCTGAACCTTACAATCAACTATCAGTTTTCCGTCGGATACGAAAATCTAGACGAAAATCTAGACGAAAATCTAGCCCGGGGCAGCAATACACCCTTGGAGACAAGTCGGCTGAATGACGATGTATTGAATCTCGACGTAATTTGAGTGTTCCATCGTCATTACGAGGCGCTGAACGTTTCAATTAACTATCAGTTTTGCGTCGGATACGAAAATCTAGACTCACAGGAGACGAATCATATGGTGACCGATGCAGCAATATCCCCTTGGAGACAAGTCGGCTGGAGGACGATGTATTGATTCTGGACGTAATTTGAGTGTTCCATCGTCACTAGGAGGCCCTGAACGTTGTAATTAACAATCAGTTTGACGTCGGATTCGAAAAAGTAGACTCACAGGAGAACGACCATAAGGTGCCCGAGGCAGACCCTTGGAGAGAAGTGGGCTGAATGACGATGTATTGAAACTAGACGCAATTTGAGTGTTCCATCGTCATTAGGAGGCCATTAACATTACAATTAAGCATCAGTTATGCGTCGGATTCGAAAATCTAGACTCACAGGAGACGGATCATAAGTTGCCCGAGGCAGCAATATCCCCTTGTAGATAAGTCGGCTGGAGGACGATGTATTGAATCTCGACGCAATTTGAGTTTGCATCGTCATTAGGAGGCGCTGAACGTTACAATTAACTATCAGTTTTGGGTCGGATACGAAAATCTAGAGTCATAGGAGACGGACCATATGGTGCCTGAGTCAGCAATATGCGCTTGGAGACAAGTCGGCTGGAGGACGATGTATTGAATCTCGACGTAATTTGAGTGTTCCATCACCATTAGGAGGCCCTGAGCTTTACAATTAACTATCAGTTTTGCGTCGGATTCGAAAATCTAGACTCTGAGGAGAACGACCATAAGGTGCTCGAGGCAGCAATAGACCCTTGGAGACAAGTCGGCTGAATGGCGATGTATTGAAACTAGACGCAATTTGAGTGTTCCATCGTCAATAGGAGGCCATTAACATTACAATTAAGTATCAGTTATGCGTCGGATTCGAAAATGTAGACTCACAGGAGAACGACCTTAAGGTGCCCGAGGCAACAATAGACCCTTGGAGACTAGTCGGCTGGAGGACGATATATTGAATCTCGACGCAATTTGTGATTTCCATCGTCATTAGAGTCCCTGAACGTTACAATTAACTATCACTTTTGCGTCGGTTTCGAAAACCTAGACTCACAGGAGAACCACCATAAGGCGCCAGAGGCAGCAATAAACCCTTGGAGACAAGTCGGCTGAATGACGATGTATTGAATCTCGACAAAATTTTAGTGTTCCATTGTCAATAGGAGGCGCTGAACGTTACAATTAACAATCAGCAATGCGTCGGATTCGAAAATCTAGACTCACAGGAGAACGACCTTAAGGTGCCCGAGGCAGCAATAGACCGTTGGAGACTAGTCGGCTGGAGGACGATGTATTGAATCTCGACGCAATTTGAGTGTTCCATCGCCATTAGGAGGCGCTGAACGTTACAATTAACAATCAGTTTAGCGTCGGATTCGAAAAAGTAGACTCATTGGAGAACGACCATAAGGTGCCCGAGGCAGCAATAGACCCTTCGAGACAAGTCGGCTGAATGGCGATGTATTGAAACTAGACGCAATATGAGTGTTCCATCGTCAATAGGAGGCCATTAACATTACAATTAAGTATCAGTTATGCGTCGGATTCGAAAATGTAGACTCACAGGAGAACGACCATAAGGTGCCCGAGGCAGCAATAGACCCTTGGAGACAAGTCGGCTGGAGGTCGATGTATTGCATCTCGACGCAATTTGAGTGTTCCATCGTCATTAGGAGGTCAAGAACGTTACAATTAACTGTCAGCTTTGCGTCGGATTCGAAAATCTAGACTCACAGGAGAACCACCATAAGGTGCCAGAGGCAGCAAGAGACTCTTGGAGACAAGTCGGCTGATGGACGATGTATTGCATCTCGACGCAATTTGAGTCTTCCAACGTCATTAGGAGGCACTGAAAGTTACGATTAACTTGCAGTTTCGAGTCGGATTCGAAACTCTACACTCACAGGAGACGGACCATATGGTACCCAAGGCAGCAATATCCCCTTGGAGACAAGTCGGCTGGTGGACGATGAATTGAATCTCGACGCAATTTGAGTGTTCCATATTCGTTAGGAGGGCCTTAATGTTACAATTAACTATTAGTTTTGCGTCGGATTTGAAAATCTAAACGCACAGGAGCACGACCATAAGGAGCCAGAGGCAGCAAGAGACCCTTGGAGACAAGTCGGCTGGAGGACGATGTATTGAATCGCGACGCAATTTGAGTGTTACATCGTCATTAGGAGACCCTGAACGTTACAATTAACTATCAGTCTTTGGTCTGATTCGCAAATTTAGACTCACAGGAGAACGACCATAAGTTGCACGAGGCAGCAATAGACCCTTGGAGACAAGTCGGCTGGAGGTCGATGTATTGCATCTCGACGCAATTTGAGTGTTCCATCGTCAATAGGTGAACAAGAACGTTACAATTAACTGTCAGCTTTGCGTCGGATTCGAAAATCTAGACTCACAGGAGAACGACCATAAGGTGCCCGGGGCAGCAATTGACCCTTGGAGACAAGTCGGCTGAATGACGATGTATTGAATCTCGACGCAATTTGAGTGTTCCATCGTCATTACGAGGCACTGAACGTTAACTATCAGTTTTGCGTCGGATACGAAAATCTAGACTCACAGGAGACGAATCATATGGTGACCGATGCAGCAATATCCCCTTGGAGACAAGTCGGCTGGAGGACGATGTATTGATTCTGGACGTAATTTGAGTGTTCCATCGTCTTTAGACGGCCCTGAACGTTAAAATAAACAATCAGTTTAGCGTCGCATTCGAAAAAGTAGACTCACAGGAGAACGAGCATAAGGTGCCCGAGGCAGCAATAGACCCTTGCAGAGAAGTCGGCTGAATGACGATGTATTGAAACTAGACGCAATTTGAGTGTTCCATCGTTGTTAGGAGGCCATTAACATTACAATGAAGCATCAGTTATGCGTCGGATTCGAAAATCTAGACTCACAGGAGACGGATCATAAGTTGCCCGAGGCAGCAATATCATCTTGTAGATAAGTCGGCTGGAGGACGATGTATTGAATCTCGACGCAATTTGAGAGTTCCAAAGTCATTAAGAGGCGCTGAACGTAACAATTAACTATCAGTTTTGCGTCGGATACGAAAATCTAGACTCACAGGAGACGGAACATATGGAGCCCGAGGCAGCTACATCCCCTTGGAGACAAGTCGGCTGGAGGACGATGTATTGATTCTGGACGTAATTTGAGTGTTCCATCGTCATTAGGAGGCCATTAACATTACAATTAAGCATCAGTCATGCGTCGGAATCGAAAATCTAGACTCACAGGAGACGGATCATAAGTTGCCCGAGGCAGCAATATCCCCTTGTAGATAAGTCGGCTGGAGGACGATGTATTGAATCTCGACGCAATTTGAGTGTTGCATCGTCATTAGGAGGCGCTGAACGTTACAATTAACTATCAGTTTTGGGTCGGATACGAAAATCTAGAGTCATAGGAGACGGACCATATGGTGCCTGACGCAGCAATATGCGCTTGGAGACAAGTCGGCTGGAGGACGATGTATTGAATCTCGACGTAATTTGAGTGTTCCATCGTCATTAGGAGGCCCTGAGCTTTACAATTAACTATCAGTTTTGCGTCGCATTCGAAAATCTAGACTCTGAGGAGAACGACCATAAGGTGCTCGAGGCAGCAATAGACCCTTGGAGACAAGTCGGCTGAATGGCGATGTATTGAAACTAGACGCAATTTGAGTGTTCCATCGTCAATAGGAGGCCATTAACATTACAATTAAGTATCAGTTATGCGTCGGATTCGAAAATGTAGACTCACAGGAGACCGACCATAAGGTGCCCGAGGCAGCAATAGACCCTTGGAGACAAGTCGGCTGGAGGTCGATGTATTGCATCTCGACGCATTTTGAGTGTTCCATCGTCAATAGGTGGTCAAGAACGTTACAATTAACTGTCAGCTTTGCGTCGGATTCGAAAATCTAGACTCACAGGAGAACGACCATAAGGTGCCCGACGCAGCAGTAGACTCTTGGAGGCAAGTCGGCTGAAGGACGATGTATTGAATATCGGCGCAATTTGAGTGTTCCAGCGTCATTAGCAGGCCCTGAACGTTACAATTAACTAGCAGTTTCGCGTCGGATCCGAAAATCTTGACTCACAGAAACGGCCCATATGATGCCCAAGGCAGCAATATCCCCTTGGAGACAAGTCGGCGCGAGGACGATGTATTGAGACTCGACGCAATTTGAGTGTTCCATCGTCATTAGGAGGCTCTTAACGTTAGAATTAACTATAAGCTCTGCGTCTCATTCGAAAATATAGACTCACAGGAGAACTACCATAAGGTGCCCGACGCAGCAAGAGACCCTTGGAGACAAGTCGGCTGGAGGACGATGTATTGAATTTCGACGCAATTTGAGTGTTGATTCGCCATTAGGAGGCGCTGAACCTTACAATCAACTATCAGTTTTCCGTCGGATACGAAAATCTAGACTCACAGGAGAACGACCATAAGGTGCCCGGGGCAGCAATGCACCCTTGGAGACAAGTCGGCTGGAGGACGATGTATTGATTCTGGCCGTAATTTGAGTGTTCCATCGTCACTAGGAGGCCCTGAACGTTATAATTAACAATCAGTTTGGCGTCGGATTCTAAAAAGTAGACTCACAGGAGAACGATCATAAGGTGCCCGAGGCAGAACCTTGGAGAGAAGTCGGCTGAATGACGATGTATTGAAACTAGACGCAATTTGAGTGTCCCATCGTCATTAGGAGGCCATTAACATTACAATTAAGCATCAGTTATGCGTCGGATTCGAAAATCTAGACTCACAGGAGACGGATCATAAGTTGCCCGAGGCAGCAATATCCCCTTGTAGATAAGTCGGCTGGAGGACGATGTATTGAATCTCGACGCAATTTGAGTGTTGCATCGTCATTAGGAGGCGCTGAACGTTACAATTAACTATCAGTTTTGGGTCGGATACGAAAATCTAGAGTCATAGGAGACGGACCATATGGTGCCTGAGGCAGCAATATGCGCTTGGAGACAAGTCGGCTGGAGGACGATGTATTGAATCTCGACGTAATTTGAGTGTTCCATCGTCATTAGGAGGCCCTGAGCTTTACAATTAACTATCAGTTTTGCGTCGCATTCGAAAATCTAGACTCTGAGGAGAACGACCATAAGGTGCTCGAGGCAGCAATAGACCCTTGGAGACAAGTCGGCTGAATGGCGATGTATTGAAACTAGACGCAATTTGAGTGTTCCATCGTCAATAGGAGGCCATTAACATTACAATTAAGTATCAGTTATGCGTCGGATTCGAAAATGTAGACTCACAGGAGACCGACCATAAGGTGCCCGAGGCAGCAATAGACCCTTGGAGACAAGTCGGCTGGAGGTCGATGTATTGCATCTCTACGCAATTTGAGTGTTCCATCGTCAATAGGTGGTCAAGAACGTTACAATTAACTGTCAGCTTTGCGTCGGATTCGAAAATCTAGACTCACAGGAGAACGACCATAAGGTGGCCGACGCAGCAGTAGACTCTTGGAGGCAAGTCGGCTGAAGGACGATGTATTGAATTATCGGCGCAATTTGAGTGTTCCAGCGTCATTAGCAGGCCCTGAACGTTACAATTAACTAGCAGTTTCGCGTCGGATCCGAAAATCTTGACTCACAGAAACGGCCCATATGGTGCCCAAGGCAGCAATATCCCCTTGGAGACAAGTCGGCGCGAGGACGATGTATTGAGACTCGACGCAATTTGAGTGTTCCATCGTCATTAGGAGGCTCTTAACGTTAGAATTAACTATAAGCTCTGCGTCTCATTCGAAAATATAGACTCACAGGAGAACTACCATAAGGCGCCCGACGCAGCAATACACCCTTGGAGACAAGTCGGCTGGAGGACGATGTATTGAATCTCGACGCAATTTGAGTGTTGATTCGCCATTAGGAGGCGCTGAACCTTACAATCAACTATCAGTTTTCCGTCGGATACGAAAATCTAGACTCACAGGAGAACAACCATAAGGTGCCCGGGGCAGCAATACACCCTTGGAGACAAGTCGGCTGAATGACGATGTATTGAATTTCGACGTAATTTGAGTGTTCCATCGTCATTACGAGGCGCTGAACGTTTCAATTAACTATCAGTTTTGCGTCGGATACGAAAATCTAGACTCACAGGAGACGAATCATATGGTGACCGATGCAGCAATATCCCCTTGGAGACAAGTCGGCTGGAGGACGATGTATTGATTCTGGACGTAATTTGAGTGTTCCATCGTCACTAGGAGGCCCTGAACGTTATAATTAACAATCAGTTTGGCGTCGGATTCGAAAAAGTAGACTCACAGGAGAACGACCATAAGGTGCCCGAGGCAGACCCTTGGAGAGAAGTCGGCTGAATGACGATGTATTGAAACTAGACGCAATTTGAGTGTTCCATCGTCATTAGGAGGCCATTAACATTACAATTAAGCATCAGTTATGCGTCGGATTCGAAAATCTAGACTCACAGGAGACGGATCATAAGTTGCCCGAGGCAGCAATATCCCCTTGTAGATAAGTCGGCTGGAGGTCGATGTATTGAATCTCGACGCAATTTGAGTTTGCATCGTCATTAGGAGGCGCTGAACGTTACAATTAACTATCAGTTTTGGGTCGGATACGAAAATCTAGAGTCATAGGAGACGGACCATATGGTGCCTGAGGCAGCAATATGCGCTTGGAGACAAGTCGGCTGGAGGACGATGTATTGAATCTCGACGCAATTTGAGTTTGCATCGTCATTAGGAGGCGCTGAACGTTACAATTAACTATCAGTTTTGGGTCGGATACGAAAATCTAGAGTCATAGGAGACGGACCATATGGTGCCTGAGGCAGCAATATGCGCTTGGAGACAAGTCGGCTGGAGGACGATGTATTGAATCTCGACGTAATTTGAGTGTTCCATCACCATTAGGAGGCCCTGAGCTTTACAATTAACTATCAGTTTTGCGTCGGATTCGAAAATCTAGACTCTGAGGAGAACGACCATAAGGTGCTCGAGGCAGCAATAGACCCTTGGAGACAAGTCGGCTGAATGGCGATGTATTGAAACTAGACGCAATTTGAGTGTTCCATCGTCAATAGGAGGCCATCAACATTACAATTAAGTATCAGTTATGCGTCGGATTCGAAAATGTAGACTCACAGGATAACGACCTTAAGGTGCCCGAGGCAACAATAGACCCTTGGAGACTAGTCGGCTGGAGGACGATGTATTGAATCTCGAAGCAATTTGTGTTTCCCATCGTCATTAGAGTCCCTGAACGTTACAATTAACTATCACTTTTGCGTCGGTTTCGAAAACCTAGACTCACAGGAGAACCACCATAAGGCGCCAGAGGCAGCAATAAACCCTTGGAGACAAGTCGGCTGAATGACGATGTATTGAATCTCGACAAAATTTTAGTGTTCCATTGTCATTAGGAGGCGCTGAACGTTACAATTAACAATCAGCAATGCGTCGGATTCGAAAATCTAGACTCACAGGAGAACGACCTTAAGGTGCCCGAGGCAGCAATAGACCGTTGGAGACTAGTCGGCTGGAGGACGATGTATTGAATCTCGACGCAATTTGAGTGTTCCATCGCCATTAGGAGGCGCTGAACGTTACAATTAACAATCAGTTTAGCGTCGGATTCGAAAAAGTAGACTCATAGGAGAACGACCATAAGGTGCCCGAGGCAGCAATAGACCCTTCGAGACAAGTCGGCTGAATGGCGATGTATTGAAACTAGACGCAATTTGAGTGTTCCATCTTCAATAGGAGGCCATTAACATTACAATTAAGTATCAGTTATGCGTCGGATTCGAAAATCTAGACTCACAGGAGAACGACCATAAGGTGCCCGAGGCAGCAATAGACCCTTGGAGACACGTCGGCTGGAGGTCGATGTATTGCATCTCGACGCAATTTGAGTGTTCCATCGTCATTAGGAGGTCAAGAACGTTACAATTAACTGTCAGCTTTGCGTCGGATTCGAAAATCTAGACTCACAGGAGAACCACCATAAGGTGCCAGAGGCAGCAAGAGAGACTTGGAGACAAGTCGGCTGATGGACGATGTATTGCATCTCGACGCAATTTGAGTCTTCCAACGTCATTAGGAGGCACTGAAAGTTACGATTAACTTGCAGTTTCGCGTCGGATTCGAAACTCAACACTCACAGGAGACGGACCATATGGTACCCAAGGCAGCAATATCCCCTTGGAGACAAGTCGGCTGGTGGACGATGTATTGAATCTCGACGCAATTTGAGTGTTCCATATTCGTTAGGAGGGCCTTAACGTTACAATTAACTATTAGTTTTGCGTCGGATTTGAAAATCTAAACGCACAGGAGAACGACCATAAGGAGCCAGAGGCAGCAAGAGACCCTTGGACACAAGTCGGCTGGAGGACGATGTATTGAATCGCGACGCAATTTGAGTGTTACTTCGTCATTAGGAGACCCTGAACGTTACAATTAATTATCAGTCTTTCGTCTGATTCGCAAATTTAGACTCACAGGAGAACGACCATAAGTTGCCCGAGGCAGCAATAGACCCTTGGAGACAAGTCGGCTGGAGGTCGATGTATTGCATCTCGACGCAATTTGAGTGTTCCATCGTCAATAGGTGAACAAGAACGTTACAATTAACTGTCAGCTTTGCGTCGGATTCGAAAATCTAGACTCACAGGAGAACGACCATAAGGTGCCCGGGGCAGCAATTGACCCTTGCAGACAAGTCGGCTGAATGACGATGTATTGAATCTCGACGCAATTTGAGTGTTCCATCGTCATTACGAGGCACTGAACGTTAACTATCAGTTTTGCGTCGGATACGAAAATCTAGACTCACAGGAGACGAATCATATGGTGACCGATGCAGCAATATCCCCTTGGAGACAAGGCGGCTGGAGGACGATGTATTGAATCTCGACGTAATTTGAGTGTTCCATCATCATTAGGTGGCCCTTAACGTTACAATTAACTATCAGTTTTGCGTCTGATTCGAAAATTTAGACTCATAGGAGAACGACCATAAGGTGCCCGAGGCATCAATAGACCCTTGGTGACAAGTCGGCTTGAGGACGATGTATTGAGTTTCGACGCAATTTGAGTGTTCCATCGTGATTAGGAGGCGCTGAACGTTTCAATTAACTATCAGTTATGCGTCGGATTCGAAAATTTAGACTCACAGGAGAACGACCATAAGGTGCCCGAGGCAGCAATAGACCCTTGGAGACAAGTTGGCTGAATGACGAAGTATTGAATCTCGACGCAATTTGAGTGTTCCATCGTCATTACGAGGCACTGAACGTTACAATTAACTACCAGTTTTGCGTCGGATACGAAAATCTAGACTCACAGGAGACGAATCATATAGTGACCGATGCAGCAATATCCCCTTGGAGACAAGTCGGCTGGAGGACGATGTATTGATTCTGGACGTAATTTGAGTGTTCCATCGTCATTAGGAGGCCCTGAACGTTAAAATTAACAATCAGTTTAGCGTCGGATTCGAAAAAGTAGACTCACAGGAGAATGACCATAAGGTGCCCGAGGCAGCAATAGACCCATGGAGACAAGTCGGCTGAATGACGATGTATTGAAACTAGACGCAATTTGAGTGTTCCATCGTCATTAGGAGGCCATTAACATTACAATTAAGCATCAGTTATGCGTCGGAATCGAAAATCTAGACTCACAGGAGACGGATCATAAGTTGCCCGAGGCAGCAATATCCCCTTGTAGATAAGTCGGGTGGAGGACGATGTATTGAATCTCGACGCAATTTGAGTGTTGCATCGTCATTAGGAGGCGCTGAACGTTACAATTAACTATCAGTTTTGGGTCGGATACGAAAATCTAGAGTCATAGGAGACGGACCATATGGTGCCTGACGCAGCAATATGCGCTTGGAGACAAGTCGGCTGGAGGACGATGTATTGAGACTCGACGCAATTTGAGTGTTCCATCGTCATTAGGAGGCTCTTAACGTTAGAATTAACTATAAGCTCTGCGTCTCATTCGAAAATATAGACTCACAGGAGAACTACCATAAGGTGCCCGACGCAGCAATACACCCTTGGAGACAAGTCGGCTGGAGGACGATGTATTGAATTTCGACGCAATTTGAGTGTTGATTCGCCATTAGGAGGCGCTGAACCTTACAATCAACTATCAGTTTTCCGTCGGATACGAAAATCTAGACTCACAGGAGAACGACCATAAGGTGCCCGGGGCAGCAATGCACCCTTGGAGACAAGTCGGCTGGAGGACGATGTATTGATTCTGGCCGTAATTTGAGTGTTCCATCGTCACTAGGAGGCCCTGAACGTTATAATTAACAATCAGTTTGGCGTCGGATTCTAAAAAGTAGACTCACAGGAGAACGACCATAAGGTGCCCGAGGCAGAACCTTGGAGAGAAGTCGGCTGAATGACGATGTATTGAAACTAGACGCAATTTGAGTGTTCCATCGTCATTAGGAGGCCATTAACATTACAATTAAGCATCAGTTATGCGTCGGATTCGAAAATGTAGACTCACAGGAGACCGACCATAAGGTGCCCGAGGCAGCAATAGACCCTTGGAGACAAGTCGGCTGGAGGTCGATGTATTGCATCTCTACGCAATTTGAGTGTTCCATCGTCAATAGGTGGTCAAGAACGTTACAATTAACTGTCAGCTTTGCGTCGGATTCGAAAATCTAGACTCACAGGAGAACGACCATAAGGTGGCCGACGCAGCAGTAGACTCTTGGAGGCAAGTCGGCTGAAGGACGATGTATTGAATTATCGGCGCAATTTGAGTGTTCCAGCGTCATTAGCAGGCCCTGAACGTTACAATTAACTAGCAGTTTCGCGTCGGATCCGAAAATCTTGACTCACAGAAACGGCCCATATGGTGCCCAAGGCAGCAATATCCCCCTGGAGACAAGTCGGCGCGAGGACGATGTATTGAGACTCGACGCAATTTGAGTGTTCCATCGTCATTAGGAGGCTCTTAACGTTAGAATTAACTATAAGCTCTGCGTCTCATTCGAAAATATAGACTCACAGGAGAACTACCATAAGGCGCCCGACGCAGCAATACACCCTTGGAGACAAGTCGGCTGGAGGACGATGTATTGAATCTCGACGCAATTTGAGTGTTGATTCGCCATTAGGAGGCGCTGAACCTTACAATCAACTATCAGTTTTCCGTCGGATACGAAAATCTAGACTCACAGGAGAACAACCATAAGGTGCCCGGGGCAGCAATACACCCTTGGAGACAAGTCGGCTGAATGACGATGTATTGAATTTCGACGTAATTTGAGTGTTCCATCGTCATTACGAGGCGCTGAACGTTTCAATTAACTATCAGTTTTGCGTCGGATACGAAAATCTAGACTCACAGGAGACGAATCATATGGTGACCGATGCAGCAATATCCCCTTGGAGACAAGTCGGCTGGAGGACGATGTATTGATTCTGGACGTAATTTGAGTGTTCCATCGTCACTAGGAGGCCCTGAACGTTATAATTAACAATCAGTTTGGCGTCGGATTCTAAAAAGTAGACTCACAGGAGAACGACCATAAGGTGCCCGAGGCAGAACCTTGGAGAGAAGTCGGCTGAATGACGATGTATTGAAACTAGACGCAATTTGAGTGTTCCATCGTCATTAGGAGGCCATTAACATTACAATTAAGCATCAGTTATGCGTCGGATTCGAAAATCTAGACTCACAGGAGACGGATCATAAGTTGCCCGAGGCAGCAATATCCCCTTGTAGATAAGTCGGCTGGAGGACGATGTATTGAATCTCGACGCAATTTGAGTGTTGCATCGTCATTAGGAGGCGCTGAACGTTACAATTAACTATCAGTTTTGGGTCGGATACGAAAATCTAGAGTCATAGGAGACGGACCATATGGTGCCTGAGGCAGCAATATGCGCTTGGAGACAAGTCGGCTGGAGGACGATGTATTGAATCTCGACGTAATTTGAGTGTTCCATCGTCATTAGGAGGCCCTGAGCTTTACAATTAACTATCAGTTTTGCGTCGCATTCGAAAATCTAGACTCTGAGGAGAACGACCATAAGGTGCTCGAGGCAGCAATAGACCCTTGGAGACAAGTCGGCTGAATGGCGATGTATTGAAACTAGACGCAATTTGAGTGTTCCATCGTCAATAGGAGGCCATTAACATTACAATTAAGTATCAGTTATGCGTCGGATTCGAAAATGTAGACTCACAGGAGACCGACCATAAGGTGCCCGAGGCAGCAATAGACCCTTGGAGACAAGTCGGCTGGAGGTCGATGTATTGCATCTCTACGCAATTTGAGTGTTCCATCGTCAATAGGTGGTCAAGAACGTTACAATTAACTGTCAGCTTTGCGTCGGATTCGAAAATCTAGACTCACAGGAGAACGACCATAAGGTGGCCGACGCAGCAGTAGACTCTTGGAGGCAAGTCGGCTGAAGGACGATGTATTGAATTATCGGCGCAATTTGAGTGTTCCAGCGTCATTAGCAGGCCCTGAACGTTACAATTAACTAGCAGTTTCGCGTCGGATCCGAAAATCTTGACTCACAGAAACGGCCCATATGGTGCCCAAGGCAGCAATATCCCCTTGGAGACAAGTCGGCGCGAGGACGATGTATTGAGACTCGACGCAATTTGAGTGTTCCATCGTCATTAGGAGGCTCTTAACGTTAGAATTAACTATAAGCTCTGCGTCTCATTCGAAAATATAGACTCACAGGAGAACTACCATAAGGCGCCCGACGCAGCAATACACCCTTGGAGACAAGTCGGCTGGAGGACGATGTATTGAATCTCGACGCAATTTGAGTGTTGATTCGCCATTAGGAGGCGCTGAACCTTACAATCAACTATCAGTTTTCCGTCGGATACGAAAATCTAGACTCACAGGAGAACAACCATAAGGTGCCCGGGGCAGCAATACACCCTTGGAGACAAGTCGGCTGAATGACGATGTATTGAATTTCGACGTAATTTGAGTGTTCCATCGTCAT
Source organism: Schistocerca piceifrons (assembly GCF_021461385.2). Classification (NCBI taxonomy): domain Eukaryota; kingdom Metazoa; phylum Arthropoda; class Insecta; order Orthoptera; family Acrididae; genus Schistocerca; species Schistocerca piceifrons. The sequence goes on along the minus strand of NC_060141.1, from coordinate 853,141,185 downwards.
TACGAGGCGCTGAACGTTTCAATTAACTATCAGTTTTGCGTCGGATACGAAAATCTAGACTCACAGGAGACGAATCATATGGTGACCGATGCAGCAATATCCCCTTGGAGACAAGTCGGCTGGAGGACGATGTATTGATTCTGGACGTAATTTGAGTGTTCCATCGTCACTAGGAGGCCCTGAACGTTATAATTAACAATCAGTTTGGCGTCGGATTCGAAAAAGTAGACTCACAGGAGAACGACCATAAGGTGCCCGAGGCAGACCCTTGGAGAGAAGTCGGCTGAATGACGATGTATTGAAACTAGACGCAATTTGAGTGTTCCATCGTCATTAGGAGGCCATTAACATTACAATTAAGCATCAGTTATGCGTCGGATTCGAAAATCTAGACTCACAGGAGACGGATCATAAGTTGCCCGAGGCAGCAATATCCCCTTGTAGATAAGTCGGCTGGAGGTCGATGTATTGAATCTCGACGCAATTTGAGTTTGCATCGTCATTAGGAGGCGCTGAACGTTACAATTAACTATCAGTTTTGGGTCGGATACGAAAATCTAGAGTCATAGGAGACGGACCATATGGTGCCTGAGGCAGCAATATGCGCTTGGAGACAAGTCGGCTGGAGGACGATGTATTGAATCTCGACGCAATTTGAGTTTGCATCGTCATTAGGAGGCGCTGAACGTTACAATTAACTATCAGTTTTGGGTCGGATACGAAAATCTAGAGTCATAGGAGACGGACCATATGGTGCCTGAGGCAGCAATATGCGCTTGGAGACAAGTCGGCTGGAGGACGATGTATTGAATCTCGACGTAATTTGAGTGTTCCATCACCATTAGGAGGCCCTGAGCTTTACAATTAACTATCAGTTTTGCGTCGGATTCGAAAATCTAGACTCTGAGGAGAACGACCATAAGGTGCTCGAGGCAGCAATAGACCCTTGGAGACAAGTCGGCTGAATGGCGATGTATTGAAACTAGACGCAATTTGAGTGTTCCATCGTCAATAGGAGGCCATCAACATTACAATTAAGTATCAGTTATGCGTCGGATTCGAAAATGTAGACTCACAGGATAACGACCTTAAGGTGCCCGAGGCAACAATAGACCCTTGGAGACTAGTCGGCTGGAGGACGATGTATTGAATCTCGAAGCAATTTGTGTTTCCCATCGTCATTAGAGTCCCTGAACGTTACAATTAACTATCACTTTTGCGTCGGTTTCGAAAACCTAGACTCACAGGAGAACCACCATAAGGCGCCAGAGGCAGCAATAAACCCTTGGAGACAAGTCGGCTGAATGACGATGTATTGAATCTCGACAAAATTTTAGTGTTCCATTGTCATTAGGAGGCGCTGAACGTTACAATTAACAATCAGCAATGCGTCGGATTCGAAAATCTAGACTCACAGGAGAACGACCTTAAGGTGCCCGAGGCAGCAATAGACCGTTGGAGACTAGTCGGCTGGAGGACGATGTATTGAATCTCGACGCAATTTGAGTGTTCCATCGCCATTAGGAGGCGCTGAACGTTACAATTAACAATCAGTTTAGCGTCGGATTCGAAAAAGTAGACTCATAGGAGAACGACCATAAGGTGCCCGAGGCAGCAATAGACCCTTCGAGACAAGTCGGCTGAATGGCGATGTATTGAAACTAGACGCAATTTGAGTGTTCCATCTTCAATAGGAGGCCATTAACATTACAATTAAGTATCAGTTATGCGTCGGATTCGAAAATCTAGACTCACAGGAGAACGACCATAAGGTGCCCGAGGCAGCAATAGACCCTTGGAGACACGTCGGCTGGAGGTCGATGTATTGCATCTCGACGCAATTTGAGTGTTCCATCGTCATTAGGAGGTCAAGAACGTTACAATTAACTGTCAGCTTTGCGTCGGATTCGAAAATCTAGACTCACAGGAGAACCACCATAAGGTGCCAGAGGCAGCAAGAGAGACTTGGAGACAAGTCGGCTGATGGACGATGTATTGCATCTCGACGCAATTTGAGTCTTCCAACGTCATTAGGAGGCACTGAAAGTTACGATTAACTTGCAGTTTCGCGTCGGATTCGAAACTCAACACTCACAGGAGACGGACCATATGGTACCCAAGGCAGCAATATCCCCTTGGAGACAAGTCGGCTGGTGGACGATGTATTGAATCTCGACGCAATTTGAGTGTTCCATATTCGTTAGGAGGGCCTTAACGTTACAATTAACTATTAGTTTTGCGTCGGATTTGAAAATCTAAACGCACAGGAGAACGACCATAAGGAGCCAGAGGCAGCAAGAGACCCTTGGACACAAGTCGGCTGGAGGACGATGTATTGAATCGCGACGCAATTTGAGTGTTACTTCGTCATTAGGAGACCCTGAACGTTACAATTAATTATCAGTCTTTCGTCTGATTCGCAAATTTAGACTCACAGGAGAACGACCATAAGTTGCCCGAGGCAGCAATAGACCCTTGGAGACAAGTCGGCTGGAGGTCGATGTATTGCATCTCGACGCAATTTGAGTGTTCCATCGTCAATAGGTGAACAAGAACGTTACAATTAACTGTCAGCTTTGCGTCGGATTCGAAAATCTAGACTCACAGGAGAACGACCATAAGGTGCCCGGGGCAGCAATTGACCCTTGCAGACAAGTCGGCTGAATGACGATGTATTGAATCTCGACGCAATTTGAGTGTTCCATCGTCATTACGAGGCACTGAACGTTAACTATCAGTTTTGCGTCGGATACGAAAATCTAGACTCACAGGAGACGAATCATATGGTGACCGATGCAGCAATATCCCCTTGGAGACAAGGCGGCTGGAGGACGATGTATTGAATCTCGACGTAATTTGAGTGTTCCATCATCATTAGGTGGCCCTTAACGTTACAATTAACTATCAGTTTTGCGTCTGATTCGAAAATTTAGACTCATAGGAGAACGACCATAAGGTGCCCGAGGCATCAATAGACCCTTGGTGACAAGTCGGCTTGAGGACGATGTATTGAGTTTCGACGCAATTTGAGTGTTCCATCGTGATTAGGAGGCGCTGAACGTTTCAATTAACTATCAGTTATGCGTCGGATTCGAAAATTTAGACTCACAGGAGAACGACCATAAGGTGCCCGAGGCAGCAATAGACCCTTGGAGACAAGTTGGCTGAATGACGAAGTATTGAATCTCGACGCAATTTGAGTGTTCCATCGTCATTACGAGGCACTGAACGTTACAATTAACTACCAGTTTTGCGTCGGATACGAAAATCTAGACTCACAGGAGACGAATCATATGGTGACCGATGCAGCAATATCCCCTTGGAGACAAGTCGGCTGGAGGACGATGTATTGATTCTGGACGTAATTTGAGTGTTCCATCGTCATTAGGAGGCCCTGAACGTTAAAATTAACAATCAGTTTAGCGTCGGATTCGAAAAAGTAGACTCACAGGAGAATGACCATAAGGTGCCCGAGGCAGCAATAGACCCATGGAGACAAGTCGGCTGAATGACGATGTATTGAAACTAGACGCAATTTGAGTGTTCCATCGTCATTAGGAGGCCATTAACATTACAATTAAGCATCAGTTATGCGTCGGAATCGAAAATCTAGACTCACAGGAGACGGATCATAAGTTGCCCGAGGCAGCAATATCCCCTTGTAGATAAGTCGGGTGGAGGACGATGTATTGAATCTCGACGCAATTTGAGTGTTGCATCGTCATTAGGAGGCGCTGAACGTTACAATTAACTATCAGTTTTGGGTCGGATACGAAAATCTAGAGTCATAGGAGACGGACCATATGGTGCCTGACGCAGCAATATGCGCTTGGAGACAAGTCGGCTGGAGGACGATGTATTGAATCTCGACGTAATTTGAGTGTTCCATCGTCATTAGGAGGCCCTGAGCTTTACAATTAACTATCAGTTTTGCGTCGCATTCGAAAATCTAGACTCTGAGGAGAATGACCATAAGGTGCTCGAGGCAGCAATAGACCCTTGGAGACAAGTCGGCTGAATGGCGATGTATTGAAACTAGACGCAATTTGAGCGTTCCATCGTCAATAGGAGGCCATTAACATTACAATTAAGTATCAGTTATGCGTCGGATTCGAAAATGTAGACTCACAGGAGACCGACCATAAGGTGCCCGAAGCAGCAATAGACCCTTGGAGACAAGTCGGCTGGAGGTCGATGTATTGCATCTCGACGCATTTTGAGTGTTCCATCGTCAATAGGTGGTCAAGAACGTTACAATTAACTGTCAGCTTTGCGTCGGATTCGAAAATCTAGACTCACAGGAGAACGACCATAAGGTGCCCGACGCAGCAGTAGACTCTTGGAGGCAAGTCGGCTGAAGGACGATGTATTGAATATCGGCGCAATTTGTGTTTTCCAGCGTCATTAGCAGGCCCTGAACGTTACAATTAACCAGCAGTTTCGCGTCGGATCCGAAAATCTTGACTCACAGAAACGGCCCATATGATGCCCAAGGCAGCAATATCCCCTTGGAGACAAGTCGGCGCGTGGACGATGTATTGAGACTCGACGCAATTTGAGTGTTCCATCGTCATTAGGAGGCTCTTAACGTTAGAATTAACTATAAGCTCTGCGTCTCATTCGAAAATATAGACTCACAGGAGAACTACCATAAGGTGCCCGACGCAGCAATACACCCTTGGAGGCAAGTCGGCTGGAGGAAGATGTATTGAATCTCGACGCAATTTGAGTGTTGATTCGCCATTAGGAGGCGCTGAACCTTACAATCAACTATCAGTTTTCCGTCGGATTCGAAAAAGTAGACTCACAGGAGAACGACCATAAGGTGCCCGAGGCAGACCCTTGGAGAGAAGTCGGCTGAATGACGATGTATTGAAACTAGACGCAATTTGAGTGTTCCATCGTCATTAGGAGGCCATTAACATTACAATTAAGCATCAGTTATGCGTCGGATTCGAAAATCTAGACTCACAGGAGACGGATCATAAGTTGCCCGAGGCAGCAATATCCCCTTGTAGATAAGTCGGCTGGAGGACGATGTATTGAATCTCGACGCAATTTGAGTTTGCATCGTCATTAGGAGGCGCTGAACGTTACAATTAACTATCAGTTTTGGGTCGGATACGAAAATCTAGAGTCATAGGAGACGGACCATGTGGTGCCCGAGGCAGCAATAGACCCTTCGAGACAAGTCGGCTGAATGGCGATGTATTGAAACTAGACGCAATTTGAGTGTTCCATCGTCAATAGGAGGCCATTAACATTACAATTAAGTATCAGTTATGCGTCGGATTCGAAAATGTAGACTCACAGGAGAACGACCATAAGGTGCCCGAGGCAGCAATAGACCCTTTTAGACAAGTCGGCTGGAGGTCGATGTATTGCATCTCGACGCAATTTGAGTGTTCCATCGTCATTAGGAGGTCAAGAACGTTACAATTAACTGTCAGCTTTGCGTCGGATTCTAAAATCTAGACTCACAGGAGAACCACCATAAGGTGCCAGAGGCAGCAAGAGACTCTTGGAGACAAGTCGGCTGATGGACGATGTATTGCATCTCGACGCAATTTGAGTCTTCCAACGTCATTAGGAGGCACTGAAAGTTACGATTAACTTGCAGTTTCGCGTCGGATTCGAAACTCAACACTCACAGGAGACGGACCATATGGTACCCAAGGCAGCAATATCCCCTTGGAGACAAGTCGGCTGGTGGACGATGTATTGAATCTCGACGCAATTTGAGTGTTCCATATTCGTTAGGAGGGCCTTAACGTTACAATTAACTATTAGTTTTGCGTCGGATTTGAAAATCTAAACGCACAGGAGCACGACCATAAGGAGCCAGAGGCAGCAACAGACTCTTGGAGACAAGTCGGCTGGAGGACGATGTATTGAATCGCGACGCAATTTGAGTGTTACATCGTCATTAGGAGACCCTGAACGTTACAATTAACTATCAGTCTTTCGTCTGATTCGCAAATTTAGACTCACAGGAGAACGACCATAAGTTGCCCGAGGCAGCAATAGACCCTTGGAGACAAGTCGGCTGGAGGTCGATGTATTGCATCTCGACGCAATTTGAGTGTTCCATCGTCAATAGGTGAACAAGAACGTTACAATTAACTGTCAGCTTTGTGTCGGATTCGAAAATCTAGACTCACAGGAGAACGACCATAAGGTGCCCGGGGCAGCAATTGACCCTTGGAGACAAGTCGGCTGAATGACGATGTATTGAATCTCGACGCAATTTGAGTGTTCCATCGTCATTACGAGGCACTGAACGTTAACTATCAGTTTTGCGTCGGATACGAAAATCTAGACTCACAGGAGACGAATCATATGGTGACCGATGCAGCAATATCCCCTTGGAGACAAGTCGGCTGGAGGACGATGTATTGATTCTGGACGTAATTTGAGTGTTCCATCGTCTTTAGACGGCCCTGAACGTTAAAATAAACAATCAGCTTAGCGTCGGATTCGAAAAAGTGGACTCACAGGAGAACGAGCATAAGGTGCCCGAGGCAGCAATAGACCCTTGCAGAGAAGTCGGCTGAATGACGATGTATTGAAACTAGACGCAATTTGAGTGTTCCATCGTTATTAGGAGGCCATTAACATTACAATGAAGCATCAGTTATGCGCCGGATTCGAAAATCTAGACTCACAGGAAACGGATCATAAGTTGCCCGAGGCAGCAATATCATCTTGTAGATAAGTCGGCTGGAGGACGATGTATTGAATCTCGACGCAATTTGAGAGTTCCAAAGTCATTAAGAGGCGCTGAACGTAACAATTAACTATCAGTTTTGCGTCGGATACGAAATTCTACACTCACAGGAGACGGAACATATGGAGCCCGAGGCAGCTACATCCCCTTGGAGACAAGGCGGCTGGAGGACGATGTATTGAATCTCGACGTAATTTGAGTGTTCCATCATCATTAGGTGGCTCTTAACGTTACAATTAACTATCAGTTTTGCGTCTGATTCGAAAATTTAGACTCATAGGAGAACGACCATAAGGTGCCCGAGGCATCAATAGATCCTTGGTGACAAGTCGGCTTGAGGACGATGTATTGAGTTTCGACGCAATTTGAGTGTTCCATCGTGATTAGGAGGCGCTGAACGTTTCAATTGACTATCAGTTATGCGTCGGATTCGAAAATTTAGACTCACAGGAGAACGACCATAAGGTGCCCGAGGCAGCAATAGACCCTTGGAGACAAGTTGGCTGAATGACGATGTATTGAATCTCGACGCAATTTGAGTGTTCCATCGTCATTACGAGGCACTGAACGTTACAATTAACTATCAGTTTTGCGTCGGATACGAAAATCTAGACTCACAGGAGACGAGTCATATGGTGACCGAGGCAGCAATATCCCCTTGGAGACAAGTCGGCTGGAGGACGATGTATTGATTCTGGACGTAATTTGAGTGTTCCATCGTCATTAGGAGGCCCTGAACGTTAAAATTAACAATCAGTTTAGCGTCGGATTCGAAAAAGTAGACTCACAGGAGAACGACCATAAGGTGCCCGAGGCAGCAATAGACCCATGGAGACAAGTCGGCTGAATGACGATGTATTGAAACTAGACGCAATTTGAGTGTTCCATCGTCATTAGGAGGCCATTAACATTACAATTAAGCATCAGTTATGCGTCGGAATCGAAAATCTAGACTCACAGGAGACGGATCATAAGTTGCCCGAGGCAGCAATATCCCCTTGTAGATAAGTCGGCTGGAGGACGATGTATTGAATCTCGACGCAATTTGAGTGTTGCATCGTCATTAGGAGGCGCTGAACGTTACAATTAACTATCAGTTTTGGGTCGGATACGAAAATCTAGAGTCATAGGAGACGGACCATATGGTGCCTGACGCAACAATATGCGCTTGGAGACAAGTCGGCTGGAGGAGGATGTATTGAATCTCGACGTAATTTGAGTGTTCCATCGTCATTAGGAGGCCCTGAGCTTTACAATTAACTATCAGTTTTGCGTCGCATTCGAAAATCTAGACTCTGAGGAGAACGACCATAAGGTGCTCGAGGCAGCAATAGACCCTTGGAGACAAGTCGGCTGAATGGCGATGTATTTAAACTTTACGCAATTTGAGTGTTCCATCGTCAATAGGAGGCCATTAACATTACAATTAAGTATCAGTTATGCGTCGGATTCGAAAATGTAGACTCACAGGAGAACGACCTTAAGGTGCCCGAGGCAACAATAGACCCTTGGAGACTAGTCGGCTGGAGGACGATGTATTGAATCTCGACGCAATTTGTGTTTTCCATCGTCATTAGAGTCCCTGAACGTTACAATTAACTATCACTTTTGCGTCGGTTTCGAAAACCTAGACTCACAGGAGAACCACCATAAGGCGCCAGAGGCAGCAATAAACCCTTGGAGACAAGTCGGCTGAATGACGATGTATTGAATCTCGACAAAATTTTAGTGTTCCATTGTCATTAGGAGGCGCTGAACGTTACAATTAACAATCAGCAATGCGTCGGATTCGAAAATCTAGACTCACAGGAGAACGACCATAAGGTGCCCGACGCAGCAATACACCCTTGGAGACAAGTCGGCTGGAGGACGATGTATTGAATCTCGACGCAATTTGAGTGTTGATTCGCCATTAGGAGGCGCTGAACCTTACAATCAACTATCACTTTTCCGTCGGATACGAAAATCTAGACTCACAGGAGAACGACCATAAGGTGCCCGGGGCAGCAATACACCCTTGGAGACAAGTCGGCTGAATGACGATGTATTGAATCTCGACGTAATTTGAGTGTTCCATCGTCATTACGAGGCGCTGAACGTTTCAATTAACTATCAGTTTTGCGTCGGATACGAAAATCTAGACTCACAGGAGACGAATCATATGGTGACCGATGCAGCAATATCCCCTTGGAGACAAGTCGGCTGGAGGACGATGTATTGATTCTGGACGTAATTTGAGTGTTCCATCGTCACTAGGAGGCCCTGAACGTTATAATTAACAATCAGTTTGGCGTCGGATTCGAAAAAGTAGACTCACAGGAGAACGACCATAAGGTGCCCGAGGCAGACCCTTGGAGAGAAGTCGGCTGAATGACGATGTATTGAAACTAGACGCAATTTGAGTGTTCCATCGTCATTAGGAGGCCATTAACATTACAATTAAGCATCAGTTATGCGTCGGATTCGAAAATCTAGACTCACAGGAGACGGATCATAAGTTGCCCGAGGCAGCAATATCCCCTTGTAGATAAGTCGGCTGGAGGTCGATGTATTGAATCTCGACGCAATTTGAGTTTGCATCGTCATTAGGAGGCGCTGAACGTTACAATTAACTATCAGTTTTGGGTCGGATACGAAAATCTAGAGTCATAGGAGACGGACCATATGGTGCCTGAGGCAGCAATATGCGCTTGGAGACAAGTCGGCTGGAGGACGATGTATTGAATCTCGACGTAATTTGAGTGTTCCATCACCATTAGGAGGCCCTGAGCTTTACAATTAACTATCAGTTTTGCGTCCGATTCGAAAATCTAGACTCTGAGGAGAACGACCATAAGGTGCTCGAGGCAGCAATAGACCCTTGGAGACAAGTCGGCTGAATGGCGATGTATTGAAACTAGACGCAATTTGAGCGTTCCATCGTCAATAGGAGGCCATTAACATTACAATTAAGTATCAGTTATGCGTCGGATTCGAAAATGTAGACTCACAGGAGACCGACCATAAGGTGCCCGAAGCAGCAATAGACCCTTGGAGACAAGTCGGCTGGAGGTCGATGTATTGCATCTCGACGCATTTTGAGTGTTCCATCGTCAATAGGTGGTCAAGAACGTTACAATTAACTGTCAGCTTTGCGTCGGATTCGAAAATCTAGACTCACAGGAGAAAGACCATAAGGTGCCCGACGCAGCAGTAGACTCTTGGAGGCAAGTCGGCTGAAGGACGATGTATTGAATATCGGCGCAATTTGTGTTTTCCAGCGTCATTAGCAGGCCCTGAACGTTACAATTAACCAGCAGTTTCGCGTCGGATCCGAAAATCTTGACTCACAGAAACGGCCCATATGATGCCCAAGGCAGCAATATCCCCTTGGAGACAAGTCGGCGCGTGGACGATGTATTGAGACTCGACGCAATTTGAGTGTTCCATCGTCATTAGGAGGCTCTTAACGTCAGAATTAACTATAAGCTCTGCGTCTCATTCGAAAATATAGACTCACAGGAGAACTACCATAAGGTGCCCGACGCAGCAATACACCCTTGGAGGCAAGTCGGCTGGAGGACGATGTATTGAATCTCGACGCAATTTGAGTGTTGATTCGCCATTAGGAGGCGCTGAACCTTACAATCAACTATCAGTTTTCCGTCGGATTCGAAAAAGTAGACTCACAGGAGAACGACCATAAGGTGCCCGAGGCAGACCCTTGGAGAGAAGTCGGCTGAATGACGATGTATTGAAACTAGACGCAATTTGAGTGTTCCATCGTCATTAGGAGGCCATTAACATTACAATTAAGCATCAGTTATGCGTCGGATTCGAAAATCTAGACTCACAGGAGACGGATCATAAGTTGCCCGAGGCAGCAATATCCCCTTGTAGATAAGTCGGCTGGAGGACGATGTATTGAATCTCGTCGCAATTTGAGTTTGCATCGTCATTAGGAGGCGCTGAACGTTACAATTAACTATCAGTTTTGGGTCGGATACGAAAATCTAGAGTCATAGGAGACGGACCATGTGGTGCCCGAGGCAGCAATAGACCCTTCGAGACAAGTCGGCTGAATGGCGATGTATTGAAACTAGACGCAATTTGAGTGTTCCATCGTCAACAGGAGGCCATTAACATTACAATTAAGTATCAGTTATGCGTCGGATTCGAAAATGTAGACTCACAGGAGAACGACCATAAGGTGCCCGAGGCAGCAATAGACCCTTGGAGACAAGTCGGCTGGAGGTCGATGTATTGCATCTCGACGCAATTTGAGTGTTCCATCGTCATTAGGAGGTCAAGAACGTTACAATTAACTGTCAGCTTTGCGTCGGATTCTAAAATCTAGACTCACAGGAGAACCACCATAAGGTGCCAGAGGCAGCAAGAGACTCTTGGAGACAAGTCGGCTGATGGACGATGTATTGCATCTCGACGCAATTTGAGTCTTCCAACGTCATTAGGAGGCACTGAAAGTTACGATTAACTTGCAGTTTCGCGTCGGATTCGAAACTCAACACTCACAGGAGACGGACCATATGGTACCCAAGGCAGCAATATCCCCTTGGAGACAAGTCGGCTGGTGGACGATGTATTGAATCTCGACGCAATTTGAGTGTTCCATATTCGTTAGGAGGGCCTTAACGTTACAATTAACTATTAGTTTTGCGTCGGATTTGAAAATCTAAACGCAAAGGAGCACGACCATAAGGAGCCAGAGGCAGCAACAGACTCTTGGAGACAAGTCGGCTGGTGGACGATGTATTGAATCGCGACGCAATTTGAGTGTTACATCGTCATTAGGAGACCCTGAACGTTACAATTAACTATCAGTCTTTCGTCTGATTCGCAAATTTAGACTCACAGGAGAACGACCATAAGTTGCCCGAGGCAGCAATAGACCCTTGGAGACAAGTCGGCTGGAGGTCGATGTATTACATCTCGACGCAATTTGAGTGTTCCATCGTCAATAGGTGAACAAGAACGTTACAATTAACTGTCAGCTTTGCGTCGGATTCGAAAATCTAGACTCACAGGAGAACGACCATAAGGTGCCCGGGGCAGCAATTGACCCTTGGAGACAAGTCGGCTGAATGACGATGTATTGAATCTCGACGCAATTTGAGTGTTCCATCGTCATTACGAGGCACTGAACGTTAACTATCAGTTTTGCGTCGGATACGAAAATCTAGCCTCACAGGAGACGAATCATATGGTGACCGATGCAGCAATATCCCCTTGGAGACAAGTCGGCTGGAGGACGATGTATTGATTCTGGACGTAATTTGAGTGTTCCATCGTCTTTAGGCGGCCCTGAACGTTAAAATAAACAATCAGCTTAGCGTCGGATTCGAAAAAGTAGACTCACAGGAGAACGAGCATAAGGTGCCCGAGGCAGCAATAGACCCTTGCAGAGAAGTCGGCTGAATGACGATGTATTGAAACTAGACGCAATTTGAGTGTTCCATCGTTATTAGGAGGCCATTAACATTACAATGAAGCATCAGTTATGCGTCGGATTCGAAAATCTAGACTCACAGGAAACGGATCATAAGTTGCCCGAGGCAGCAATATCATCTTGTAGATAAGTCGGCTGGAGGACGATGTATTGAATCTCGACGCAATTTGAGAGTTCCAAAGTCATTAAGAGGCGCTGAACGTAACAATTAACTATCAGTTTTGCGTCGGATACGAAATTCTACACTCACAGGAGACGGAACATATGGAGCCCGAGGCAGCTACATCCCCTTGGAGACAAGGCGGCTGGAGGACGATGTATTCAATCTCGACGTAATTTGAGTGTTCCATCATCATTAGGTGGCTCTTAACGTTACAATTAACTATCAGTTTTGCGTCTGATTCGAAAATTTAGACTCATAGGAGAACGACCATAAGGTGCCCGAGGCATCAATAGATCCTTGGTGACAAGTCGGCTTGAGGACGATGTATTGAGTTTCGACGCAATTTGAGTGTTCCATCGTGATTAGGAGGCGCTGAACGTTTCAATTGACTATCAGTTATGCGTCGGATTCGAAAATTTAGACTCACAGGAGAACGACCATAAGTTGCCCGAGGCAGCAATATCCCCTTGTAGATAAGTCGGCTGGAGGACGATGTATTGAATCTCGACGCAATTTGAGTGTTGCATCGTCATTAGGAGGCGCTGAACGTTACAATTAACTATCAGTTTTGGGTCGGATACGAAAATCTAGAGTCATAGGAGACGGACCATATGGTGCCTGACGCAACAATATGCGCTTGGAGACAAGTCGGCTGGAGGAGGATGTATTGAATCTCGACGTAATTTGAGTGTTCCATCGTCATTAGGAGGCCCTGAGCTTTACAATTAACTATCAGTTTTGCGTCGCATTCGAAAATCTAGACTCTGAGGAGAACGACCATAAGGTGCTCGAGGCAGCAATAGACCCTTGGAGACAAGTCGGCTGAATGGCGATGTATTTAAACTAGACGCAATTTGAGTGTTCCATCGTCAATAGGAGGCCATTAACATTACAATTAAGTATCAGTTATGCGTCGGATTCGAAAATGTAGACTCACAGGAGAACGACCTTAAGGTGCCCGAGGCAACAATAGACCCTTGGAGACTAGTCGGCTGGAGGACGATGTATTGAATCTCGATGCAATTTGTGTTTTCCATCGTCATTAGAGTCCCTGAACGTTACAATTAACTATCACTTTTGCGTCGGTTTCGAAAACCTAGACTCACAGAAGAACCACCATAAGGCGCCAGAGCCAGCAATAAACCCTTGGAGACAAGTCGGCTGAATGACGATGTATTGAATCTCGACAAAATTTTAGTGTTCCATTGTCATTAGGAGGCGCTGAACGTTACAATTAACAATCAGCAATGCGTCGGATTCGAAAATCTAGACTCACAGGAGAACGACCTTAAGGTGCCCGAGGCAGCAATAGACCGTTGGAGACTAGTCGGCTGGAGGACGATGTATTGAATCTCGACGCAATTTGAGTGTTCCATCGCCATTAGGAGGCCCTGAGCTTTACAATTAACTATCAGTTTTGCGTCGCATTCGAAAATCTAGACTCTGAGGAGAACGACCATAAGGTGCTCGAGGCAGCAATAGACCCTTGGAGACAAGTCGGCTGAATGGCGATGTATTGAAACTAGACGCAATTTGAGTGTTCCATCGTCAATAGGAGGCCATTAACATTACAATTAAGTATCAGTTATGCGTCGGATTCGAAAATGTAGACTCACAGGAGACCGACCATAAGGTGCCCGAGGCAGCAATAGACCCTTGGAGACAAGTCGGCTGGAGGTCGATGTATTGCATCTCGACGCAATTTGAGTGTTCCATCGTCAATAGGTGGTCAAGAACGTTACAATTAACTGTCAGCTTTGCGTCGGATTCGAAAATCTAGACTCACAGGAGAACGACCATAAGGTGCCCGACGCAGCAGTAGACTCTTGGAGGCAAGTCGGCTGAAGGACGATGTATTGAATATCGGCGCAATTTGAGTGTTCCAGCGTCATTAGCAGGCCCTGAACGTTACAATTAACTAGCAGTTTCGCGTCGGATCCGAAAATCTTGACTCACAGAAACGGCCCATATGATGCCCAAGGCAGCAATATCCCCTTGGAGACAAGTCGGCGCGAGGACGATGTATTGAGACTCGACGCAATTTGAGTGTTCCATCGTCATTAGGAGGCTCTTAACGTTAGAATTAACTATAAGCTCTGCGTCTCATTCGAAAATATAGACTCACAGGAGAACTACCATAAGGTGCCCGACGCAGCAATACACCCTTGGAGACAAGTCGGCTGGAGGACGATGTATTGAATCTCGACGCAATTTGAGTGTTGATTCGCCATTAGGAGGCGCTGAACCTTACAATCAACTATCACTTTTCCGTCGGATACGAAAATCTAGACTCACAGGAGAACGACCATAAGGTGCCCGGGGCAGCAATACACCCTTGGAGACAAGTCGGCTGAATGACGATGTATTGAATCTCGACGTAATTTGAGTGTTCCATCGTCATTACGAGGCGCTGAACTTTTCAATTAACTATCAGTTTTGCGTCGGATACGAAAATCTAGACTCACAGGAGACGAATCATATGGTGACCGATGCAGCAATATCCCCTTGGAGACAAGTCGGCTGGAGGACGATGTATTGATTCTGGACGTAATTTGAGTGTTCCATCGTCACTAGGAGGCCCTGAACGTTATAATTAACAATCAGTTTGGCGTCGGATTCGAAAAAGTAGACTCACAGGAGAACGACCATAAGGTGCCCGAGGCTGACCCTTGGAGAGAAGTCGGCTGAATGACGATGTATTGAAACTAGACGCAATTTGAGTGTTCCATCGACATTAGGAGGCCATTAACATTACAATTAAGCATCAGTTATGCGTCGGATTCGAAAATCTAGACTCACAGGAGACGGATCAT
Organism: Schistocerca piceifrons; assembly: GCF_021461385.2. Taxonomy (NCBI): domain Eukaryota; kingdom Metazoa; phylum Arthropoda; class Insecta; order Orthoptera; family Acrididae; genus Schistocerca; species Schistocerca piceifrons. Next base: position 853,126,036 of record NC_060141.1, on the reverse strand, counting down.
AAGTTGCCCGAGGCAGCAATATCCGCTTGTAGATAAGTCGGCTGGAGGTCGATGTATTGAATCTCGACGCAATTTGAGTTTGCATCGTCATTAGGAGGCGCTGAACGTTACAATTAACTATCAGTTTTGGGTCGGATACGAAAATCTAGAGTCATAGGAGACGGACCATATGGTGCCTGAGGCAGCTATATGCGCTTGGAGACAAGTCGGCTGGAGGACGATGTATTGAATCTCGACGTAATTTGAGTGTTCCATCACCATTAGGAGGCCCTGAGCTTTACAATTAACTATCAGTTTTGCGTCGGATTCGAAAATCTAGACTCTGAGGAGAACGACCATAAGGTGCTCGAGGCAGCAATAGACCCTTGGAGACAAGTCGGCTGAATGGCGATGTATTGAAACTAGACGCAATTTGAGTGTTCCATCGTCAATAGGAGGCCATTAACATTACAATTAAGTATCAGTTATGCGTCGGATTCGAAAATGTAGACTCACAGGAGAACCACCTTAAGGTGCCCGAGGCAACAATAGACCCTTGGAGACTAGTCGGCTGGAGGTCGATGTATTGCATCTCGACGCAATTTGAGTGTTCCATCGTCAATAGGTGAACAAGAACGTTACAATTAACTGTCAGCTTTGCGTCGGATTCGAAAATCTAGACTCACAGGAGAACGACCATAAGGTGCCCGGGGCAGCAATTGACCCTTGGAGACAAGTCGGCTGAATGACGATGTATTGAATCTCAACGCAATTTGAGTGTTCCATCGTCATTACGAGGCACTGAACGTTAACTATCAGTTTTGCGTCGGATACGAAAATCTAGACTCACAGGAGACGAATCATATGGTGACCGATGCAGCAATATCCCCTTGGAGACAAGTCGGCTGGAGGACGATGTATTGATTCTGGACGTAATTTGAGTGTTCCATCGTCTTTAGACGGCCCTGAACGTTAAAATAAACAATCAGCTTAGCGTCGGATTCGAAAAAGTAGACTCACAGGAGAACGAGCATAAGGTGCCCGAGGCAGCAATAGACCCTTGCAGAGAAGTCGGCTGAATGACGATGTATTGAAACTAGACGCAATTTGAGTGTTCCATCGTTATTAGGAGGCCATTAACATTACAATGAAGCATCAGTTATGCGTCGGATTCGAAAATCTAGACTCACAGGAGACGGATCGTAAGTTGCCCGAGGCAGCAATATCATCTTGTAGATAAGTCGGCTGGAGGACGATGTATTGAATCTCGACGCAATTTGAGAGTTCCAAAGTCATTAAGAGGCGCTGAACGTAACAATTAACTATCAGTTTTGCGTCGGATACGAAATTCTACACTCACAGGAGACGGAACATATGGAACCCGAGGCAGCTACATCCCCTTGGAGACAAGGCGGCTGGAGGACGATGTATTGAATCTCGACGTAATTTGAGTGTTCCATCATCATTAGGTGGCTCTTAACGTTACAATTAACTATCAGTTTTGCGTCTGATTCGAAAATTTAGACTCATAGGAGAACGACCATAAGGTGCCCGAGGCATCAATAGATCCTTGGTGACAAGTCGGCTTGAGGACGATGTATTGAGTTTCGACGCAATTTGAGTGTTCCATCGTGATTAGGAGGCTCTGAACGTTTCAATTAACTATCAGTTATGCGTCGGATTCGAAAATTTAGACTCACAGGAGAACGACCATAAGGTGCCCGAGGCAGCAATAGACCCTTGGAGACAAGTTGGCTGAATGACGATGTATTGAATCTCGACGCAATTTGAGTGTTCCATCGTCATTACGAGGCACTGAACGTTACAATTAACGATCAGTTTTGCGTCGGATACGAAAATCTAGACTCACAGGAGACGAATCATATGGTGACCGATGCAGCAATATCCCCTTGGAGACAAGTCGGCTGGAGGACGATGTATTGATTCTGGACGTAATTTGAGTGTTCCATCGTCATTAGGAGGCCCTGAACGTTAAAATTAACAATCAGTTTAGCGTCGGATTCGAAAAAGTAGACTCACAGGAGAACGACCATAAGGTGCCCGAGGCAGCAATAGACCCTTGGAGACAAGTCGGCTGAATGACGATGTATTGAAACTAGACGCAATTTGAGTGTTCCATCGTCATTAGGAGGCCATTAACATTACAATTAAGCATCAGTTATGCGTCGGAATCGAAAATCTAGACTCACAGGAGACGGATCATAAGTTGCCCGAGGCAGCAATATCCCCTTGTAGATAAGTCGGCTGGAGGACGATGTATTGAATCTCGACGCAATTTGAGTGTTGCATCGTCATTAGGAGGCGCTGAACGTTACAATTAACTATCAGTTTTGGGTCGGATACGAAAATCTAGAGTCATAGGAGACGGACCATATGGTGCCTGACGCAACAATATGCGCTTGGAGACAAGTCGGCTGGAGGAGGATGTATTGAATCTCGACGTAATTTGAGTGTTCCATCGTCATTAGGAGGCCCTGAGCTTTACAATTAACTATCAGTTTTGCGTCGCATTCGAAAATCTAGACTCTGAGGAGAACGACCATAAGGTGCTCGAGGCAGCAATAGACCCTTGGAGACAAGTCGGCTGAATGGCGATGTATTTAAACTAGACGCAATTTGAGTGTTCCATCGTCAATAGGAGGCCATTAACATTACAATTAAGTATCAGTTATGCGTCGGATTCGAAAATGTAGACTCACAGGAGAACGACCTTAAGGTGCCCGAGGCAACAATAGACCCTTGGAGACTAGTCGGCTGGAGGACGATGTATTGAATCTCGATGCAATTTGTGTTTTCCATCGTCATTAGAGTCCCTGAACGTTACAATTAACTATCACTTTTGCGTCGGTTTCGAAAACCTAGACTCACAGAAGAACCACCATAAGGCGCCAGAGCCAGCAATAAACCCTTGGAGACAAGTCGGCTGAATGACGATGTATTGAATCTCGACAAAATTTTAGTGTTCCATTGTCATTAGGAGGCGCTGAACGTTACAATTAACAATCAGCAATGCGTCGGATTCGAAAATCTAGACTCACAGGAGAACGACCTTAAGGTGCCCGAGGCAGCAATAGACCGTTGGAGACTAGTCGGCTGGAGGACGATGTATTGAATCTCGACGCAATTTGAGTGTTCCATCGCCATTAGGAGGCCCTGAGCTTTACAATTAACTATCAGTTTTGCGTCGCATTCGAAAATCTAGACTCTGAGGAGAACGACCATAAGGTGCTCGAGGCAGCAATAGACCCTTGGAGACAAGTCGGCTGAATGGCGATGTATTGAAACTAGACGCAATTTGAGTGTTCCATCGTCAATAGGAGGCCATTAACATTACAATTAAGTATCAGTTATGCGTCGGATTCGAAAATGTAGACTCACAGGAGACCGACCATAAGGTGCCCGAGGCAGCAATAGACCCTTGGAGACAAGTCGGCTGGAGGTCGATGTATTGCATCTCGACGCAATTTGAGTGTTCCATCGTCAATAGGTGGTCAAGAACGTTACAATTAACTGTCAGCTTTGCGTCGGATTCGAAAATCTAGACTCACAGGAGAACGACCATAAGGTGCCCGACGCAGCAGTAGACTCTTGGAGGCAAGTCGGCTGAAGGACGATGTATTGAATATCGGCGCAATTTGAGTGTTCCAGCGTCATTAGCAGGCCCTGAACGTTACAATTAACTAGCAGTTTCGCGTCGGATCCGAAAATCTTGACTCACAGAAACGGCCCATATGATGCCCAAGGCAGCAATATCCCCTTGGAGACAAGTCGGCGCGAGGACGATGTATTGAGACTCGACGCAATTTGAGTGTTCCATCGTCATTAGGAGGCTCTTAACGTTAGAATTAACTATAAGCTCTGCGTCTCATTCGAAAATATAGACTCACAGGAGAACTACCATAAGGTGCCCGACGCAGCAATACACCCTTGGAGACAAGTCGGCTGGAGGACGATGTATTGAATCTCGACGCAATTTGAGTGTTGATTCGCCATTAGGAGGCGCTGAACCTTACAATCAACTATCACTTTTCCGTCGGATACGAAAATCTAGACTCACAGGAGAACGACCATAAGGTGCCCGGGGCAGCAATACACCCTTGGAGACAAGTCGGCTGAATGACGATGTATTGAATCTCGACGAAATTAGAGTGTTCCATCGTCATTACGAGGCGCTGAACGTTTCAATCAACTATCACTTTTCCGTCGGATACGAAAATCTAGACTCACAGGAGAACGACCATAAGGTGCCCGGGGCAGCAATACACCCTTGGAGACAAGTCGGCTGGAGGACGATGTATTGATTCTGGACGTAATTTGAGTGTTCCATCGTCACTAGGAGGCCCTGAACGTTATAATTAACAATCAGTTTGGCGTCGGATTCGAAAAAGTAGACTCACAGGAGAACGACCATAAGGTGCCCGAGGCAGACCCTTGGAGAGAAATCGGCTGAATGACGATGTATTGAAACTAGACGCAATTTGAGTGTTCCATCGTCATTAGGAGGCCATTAACATTACAATTAAGCATCAGTTATGCGTCGGATTCGAAAATCTAGACTCTGAGGAGAACGACCATAAGGTGCTCGAGGCAGCAATAGACCCTTGGAGACAAGTCGGCTGAATGGCGATGTATTGAAACTAGACGCAATTTGAGTGTTTCATCGTCAATAGGAGGCCATTAACATTACAATTAAATATCAGTTATGCGTCGGATTCGAAAATGTAGACTCACAGGAGAACCACCTTAAGGTGCCCGAGGCAACAATAGACCCTTGGAGACTAGTCGGCTGGAGGACGATGTATTGAATCTCGACGCAATTTGTGTTTTCCATCGTCATTAGAGTCCCTGAACGTTACAATTAACTATCACTTTTGCGTCGGTTTCGAAAACCTAGACTCACAGGAGAACCACCATAAGGCGCCAGAGACAGCAATAAACCCTTGGAGACAATTCGGCTGAATGACGATGTATTGAATCTCGACAAACTTTAGTGTTCCATTGTCATTAGGAGGCGCTGAACGTTACAATTAACAATCAGCAATGCGTCGGATTCGAAAATCTAGACTCACAGGAGAACGACCTTAAGGTGCCCGAGGCAGCAATAGACCGTTGGAGACTAGTCGGCTGGAGGACGATGTATTGAATCTCGACGCAATTTGAGTGTTCCATCGCCATTAGGAGGCGCTGAACGTTACAATTAACAATCAGTTTAGCGTCGGATTCGAAAAAGTAGACTCATAGGAGAACGACCATAAGGTGCCCGAGGCAGCAATAGACCCTTGGAGACAAGTCGGCTGAATGGCGATGTATTGAAACTAGACGCAATTTGAGTGTTCCATCGTCAATAGGAGGCCATTAACATTACAATTAAGTATCAGTTATGCGTCGGATTCGAAAATGTAGACTCACAGGAGAACGACCATAAGGTGCCCGAGGCAGCAATAGACCCTTGGAGACAAGTCGGCTGGAGGTCGATGTATTGCATCTCGACGCAATTTGAGTGTTCCATCGTCATTAGGAGGTCAAGAACGTTACAATTAACTGTCAGCTTTGCGTCGGATTCGAAAATCTAGACTCACAGGAGAACCACCATAAGGTGCCAGAGGCAGCAAGAGACTCTTGGAGACAAGTCGGCTGATGGACGATGTATTGCATCTCGACGCAATTTGAGTCTTCCAACGTCATTAGGAGGCACTGAAAGTTACGATTAACTTGCAGTTTCGCGTCGGATTCGAATCTCAACACTCACAGGAGACGGACCATATGGTACCCAAGGCAGCAATATCCCCTTGGAGACAAGTCGGCTGGTGAACGATGTATTGAATCTCGACGCAATTTGAGTGTTCCATATTCGTTAGGAGGGCCTTAACGTTACAATTAACTATTAGTTTTGCGTCGGATTTGAAAATCTAAACGCACAGGAGCACGACCATAAGGAGCCAGAGGCAGCAAGAGACTCTTGGAGACAAGTCGGCTGGAGGACGATGTATTGAATCGCGACGCAATTTGAGTGTTACATCGTCATTAGGAGACCCTGAACGTTACAATTAACTATCAGTCTTTCGTCTGATTCGCAAATTTAGACTCACAGGAGAACGACCATAAGTTGCCCGAGGCAGCAATAGACCCTTGGAGACAAGTCGGCTGGAGGTCGATGTATTGCATCTCGACGCAATTTGAGTGTTCCATCGTCAATAGGTGAACAAGAACGTTACAATTAACTGTCAGCTTTGCGTCGGATTCGAAAATCTAGACTCACAGGAGAACGACCATAAGGTGCCCGGGGCAGCAATTGACCCTTGGAGACAAGTCGGCTGAATGACGATGTATTGAATCTCGACGCAATTTGAGTGTTCCATCGTCATTACGAGGCACTGAACGTTAACTACCAGTTTTGCGTCGGATACGAAAATCTAGACTCACAGGAGACGAATCATATGGTGACCGATGCAGCAATATCCCCTTGGAGACAAGTCGGCTGGAGGACGATGTATTGATTCTGGACGTAATTTGAGTGTTCCATCGTCTTTAGACGGCCCTGAACGTTAAAATAAACAATCAGCTTAGCGTCGGATTCGAAAAAGTAGACTCACAGGAGAACGAGCATAAGGTGCCCGAGGCAGCAATAGACCCTTGCAGAGAAGTCGGCTGAATGACGATGTATTGAAACTAGACGCAATTTGAGTGTTCCATCGTTGTTAGGAGGCCATTAACATTACAATGAAGCATCAGTTATGCGTCGGATTCGAAAATCTAGACTCACAGGAGACGGATCATAAGTTGCCCGAGGCAGCAATATCATCTTGTAGATAAGTCGGCTGGAGGACGATGTATTGAATCTCGACGCAATTTGAGAGTTCCAAAGTCATTAAGAGGCGCTGAACGTAACAATTAACTATCAGTTTTGCGTCGGATACGAAATTCTACACTCACAGGAGACGGAACATATGGAGCCCGAGGCAGCTACATCCCCTTGGAGACAAGGCGGCTGGAGGACGATGCATTGAATCTCGACGTAATTTGAGTGTTCCATCATCATTAGGTGGCCCTTAACGTTACAATTAACTATCAGTTTTGCGTCTGATTCGAAAATTTAGACTCATAGGAGAACGACCATAAGGTGCCCGAGGCATCAATAGCCCCTTGGTGACAAGTCGGCTTGAGGACGATGTATTGAGTTTCGACGCAATTTGAGTGTTCCATCGTGATTAGGAGGCGCTGAACGTTTCAATTAACTATCAGTTATGCGTCGGATTCGAAAATTTAGACTCACAGGAGAACGAACATAAGGTGCCCGAGGCAGCAATAGACCCTTGGAGACAAGTTGGCTGAATGACGATGTATTGAATCTCGACGCAATTTGAGTGTTCCATCGTCATTACGAGGCACTGAACGTTACAATTAACTATCAGTTTTGCGTCGGATACGAAAATCTAGACTCACAGGAGACGAATCATATGGTGACCGATGCAGCAATATCCCCTTGGAGACAAGTCGGCTGGACGTAATTTGAGTGTTCCATCGTCATTAGGAGGCCCTGAACGTTAAAATTAACAATCAGTTTAGCGTCGGATTCGATAAAGTAGACTCACAGGAGAACGACCATAAGGTGCCCGAGGCAGCAATAGACCCATGGAGACAAGTCGGCTGAATGACGATGTATTGAAACTAGACGCAATTTGAGTGTTCCATCGTCATTAGGAGGCCATTAACATTACAATTAAGCATCAGTTATGCGTCGGAATCGAAAATCTAGACTCACAGGAGACGGATCATAAGTTGCCCGAGGCAGCAATATCCCCTTGTAGATAAGTCGGCTGGAGGACGATGTATTGAATCTCGACGCAATTTGAGTGTTGCATCGTCATTAGGAGGCGCTGAACGTTACAATTAACTATCAGTTTTGGGTCGGATACGAAAATCTAGAGTCATAGGAGACGGACCATATGGTGCCTGACGCAGCAATATGCGCTTGGAGACAAGTCGGCTGGAGGAGGATGTATTGAATCTCGACGTAATTTGAGTGTTCCATCGTCATTAGGAGGCCCTGAGCTTTACAATTAACTATCAGTTTTGCGTCGCATTCGAAAATCTAGACTCTGAGGAGAACGACCATAAGGTGCTCGAGGCAGCAATAGACCCTTGGAGACAAGTCGGCTGAATGGCGATGTATTGAAACTAGACGCAATTTGAGTGTTCCATCGTCAATAGGAGGCCATTAACATTACAATTAAGTATCAGTTATGCGTCGGATTCGAAAATGTAGACTCACAGGAGACCGACCATAAGGTGCCCGAGGCAGCAATAGACCCTTGGAGACAAGTCGGCTGGAGGTCGATGTTTTGCATCTCGACGCAATTTGTGTGTTCCATCGTCAATAGGTGGTCAAGAACGTTACAATTAACTGTCAGCTTTGCGTCGGATTCGAAAATCTAGACTCACAGGAGATCGACCATAAGGTGCCCGACGCAGCAGTAGACTCTTGGAGGCAAGTCGGCTGAAGGACGATGTATTGAATATCGGCGCAATTTGAGTGTTCCAGCGTCATTAGCAGGCCCTGAACGTTACAATTAACTAGCAGTTTCGCGTCGGATCCGAAAATCTTGACTCACAGAAACGGCCCATATGATGCCCAAGGCAGCAATATCCCCTTGGAGACAAGTCGGTGCGAGGACGATGTATTGAGACTCGACGCATTTTGAGTGTTCCATCGTCATTAGGAGGCTCTTAACGTTAGAATTAACTATAAGCTCTGCGTCTCATTCGAAAATATAGACTCACAGGAGAACTACCATAAGGTGCCCGACGCAGCAATACACCCTCGGAGACAAGTCGGCTGGAGGACGATGTATTGAATCTCGACGCAATTTGAGTGTTGATTCGCCATTAGGAGGCGCTGAACCTTACAATCCTATCACTTTTCCGTCGGATACGAAAATCTAGACTCACAGGAGAACGACCATAAGGTGCCCGGGGCAGCAATACACCCTTGGAGACAAGTCGGCTGAATGACGATGTATTGAATCTCGACGTAATTTGAGTGTTCCATCGTCATTACGAGGCGCTGAACGTTTCAATTAACTATCAGTTTTGCGTCGGATACGAAAATCTAGACTCACAGGAGACGAATCATATGGTGACCGATGCAGCAATATCCCCTTGGAGACAAGTCGGCTGGAGGACGATGTATTGATTCTGGACGTAATTTGAGTGTTCCATCGTCACTAGGAGGCCCTGAACGTTATAATTAACAATCAGTTTGGCGTCGGATTCGAAAAAGTAGACTCACAGGAGAACGACCATAAGGTGCCCGAGGCAGACCCTTGGAGAGAAGTCGGCTGAATGACGATGTATTGAAACTAGACGCAATTTGAGTGTTCCATCGTCATTAGGAGGCCATTAACATTACAATTAAGCATCAGTTATGCGTCGGATTCGAAAATCTAGACTCACAGGAGACGGATCATAAGTTGCCCGAGGCAGCAATATCCCCTTGTAGATAAGTCGGCTGGAGGTCGATGTATTGAATGTCGACGCAATTTGAGTTTGCATCGTCATTAGGAGGCGCTGAACGTTACAATTAACTATCAGTTTTGGGTCGGATACGAAAATCTAGAGTCATAGGAGACGGACCATATGGTGCCTGAGGCAGCAATATGCGCTTGGAGACAAGTCGGCTGCAGGACGATGTATTGAATCTCGACGTAATTTGAGTGTTCCATCACCATTAGGAGGCCCTGAGCTTTACAATTAACTATCAGTTTGGCGTCGGATTCGAAAATCTAGACTCTGAGGAGAACGACCATAAGGTGCTCGAGGCAGCAATAGACCCTTGGAGACAAGTCGGCTGAATGGCGATGTATTGAAACTAGACGCAATTTGAGTGTTCCATCGTCAATAGGAGGCCATTAACATTACAATTAAGTATCAGTTATGCGTCGGATTCGAAAATGTAGACTCACAGGAGAACCACCTTAAGGTGCCCGAGGCAACAATAGACCCTTGGAGACTAGTCGGCTGGAGGACGATGTATTGAATCTCGACGCAATTTGTGTTTTCCATCGTCATTAGAGTCCCTGAACGTTACAATTAACTATCACTTTTGCGTCGGTTTCGAAAACCTAGACTCACAGGAGAACCACCATAAGGCGCCAGAGGCAGCAATAAACCCTTGGAGACAAGTCGGCTGAATGACGATGTATTGAATCTCGACAAACTTTAGTGTTCCATTGTCATTAGGAGGCGCTGAACGTTACAATTAACAATCAGCAATGCGTCGGATTCGAAAATCTAGACTCACAGGAGAACGACCTTAAGGTGCCCGAGCCAGCAATAGACCGTTGGAGACTAGTCGGCTGGAGGACGATGTATTGAATCTCGACGCAATTTGAGTGTTCCATCGCCATTAGGAGGCGCTGAACGTTACAATTAACAATCAGTTTAGCGTCGGATTCGAAAAAGTAGACTCATAGGAGAACGACCATAAGGTGCCCGAGGCAGCAATAGACCCTTGGAGACAAGTCGGCTGAATGGCGATGTATTGAAACTAGACGCAATTTGAGTGTTCCATCGTCAATAGGAGGCCATTAACATTACAATTAAGTAACAGTTATGCGTCGGATTCGAAAATGTAGACTCACAGGAGAACGACCATAAGGTGCCCGAGGCAGCAATAGACCCTTGGAGACAAGTCGGCTGGAGGTCGATGTATTGCATCTCGACGCAATTTGAGTGTTCCATCGTCATTAGGAGGTCAAGAACGTTACAATTAACTGTCAGCTTTGCGTCGGATTCGAAAATCTAGACTCACAGGAGAACCACCATAAGGTGCCAGAGGCAGCAAGAGACTCTTGGAGACAAGTCGGCTGATGGACGATGTATTGCATCTCGACGCAATTTGAGTCTTCCAACGTCATTAGGAGGCACTGAAAGTTACGATTAACTTGCAGTTTCGCGTCGGATTCGAAACTCAACACTCACAGGAGACGGACCATATGGTACCCAAGGCAGCAATATCCCCTTGGAGACAAGTCGGCTGGTGGACGATGTATTGAATCTCGACGCAATTTGAGTGTTCCATATTCGTTAGGAGGGCCCTAACGTTACAATTAACTATTAGTTTTGCGTCGGACTTGAAAATCTAAACGCACAGGAGCACGATCATAAGGAGCCAGAGGCAGCAAGAGACTCTTGGAGACAAGTCGGCTGGAGGACGATGTATTGAATCGCGACGCAATTTGAGTGTTACATCGTCATTAGGAGACCCTGAACGTTACAATTAACTATCAGTCTTTCGTCTGATTCGCAAATTTAGACTCACAGGAGAACGACCATAAGTTGCCCGAGGCAGCAATAGACCCTTGGAGACAAGTCGGCTGGAGGTCGATGTATTGCATCTCGACGCAATTTGAGTGTTCCATCGTCAATAGGTGAACAAGAACGTTACAATTAACTGTCAGCTTTGCGTCGGATTCGAAAATCTAGACTCACAGGAGAACGACCATAAGGTGCCCGGGGCAGCAATTGACCCTTGGAGACAAGTCGGCTGAATGACGATGTATTGAATCTCGACGCAATTTGAGTGTTCCATCGTCATTACGAGGCACTGAACGTTAACTATCAGTTTTGCGTCGGAGACGAATCATATGGTGACCGATGCAGCAATATCCCCTTGGAGACAAGTCGGCTGGAGGACGATGTATTGATTCTGGACGTAATTTGAGTGTTCCATCGTCTTTAGACGGCCCTGAACGTTAAAATAAACTATCAGCTTAGCGTCGGATTCGAAAAAGTAGACTCACAGGAGAACGAGCATAAGGTGCCCGAGGCAGCAATAGACCCTTGCAGAGAAGTCGGCTGAATGACGATGTATTGAAACTAGACGCAATTTGAGTGTTCCATCGTTGTTAGGAGGCCATTAACATTACAATTAAGCATCAGTTATGCGTCGGAATCGAAAATCTAGACTCACAGGAGACGGATCATAAGTTGCCCGAGGCAGCAATATCCCCTTGTAGATAAGTCGGCTGAATGACGATGTATTGAAACTAGACGCAATTTGAGTGTTGCATCGTCATTAGGAGGCGCTGAACGTTACAATTAACTATCAGTTTTGCGTCGGATACGAAATTCTACACTCACAGGAGACGGAACATATGGAGCCCGAGGCAGCTACATCCCCTTGGAGACAAGGCGGCTGGAGGACGATGTATTGAATCTCGACGTAATTTGAGTGTTCCATCATCATTAGGTGGCCCTTAACGTTACAATTAACTATCAGTTTTGGGTCTGATTCGAAAATTTAGACTCATAGGAGAACGACCATAAGGTGCCCGAGGCATCAATAGACCCTTGGTGACAAGTCGGCTTGAGGACGATGTATTGAGTTTCGACGCAATTTGAGTGTTTCATCGTGATTAGGAGGCGCTGAACGTTTCAATTAACTATCAGTTATGCGTCGGATTCGAAAATTTAGACTCACAGGAGAACGACCATAAGGTGCCCGAGGCAGCAATAGACCCTTGGAGACAAGTCGGCTGGAGGTCGATGTATTGCATCTCGACGCAATTTGTGTGTTCCATCGTCAATAGGTGGTCAAGAACGTTACAATTAACTGTCAGCTTTGCGTCGGATTCGAAAATCCAGACTCACAGGAAAACGACCATAAGGTGCCCGACGCAGCAGTAGACTCTTGGAGGCAAGTCGGCTGAAGGACGATGTATTGAATATCGGCGCAATTTGAGTGTTCCAGCGTCATTAGCAGGCCCTGAACGTTACAATTAACTAGCAGTTTCGCGTCGGATCCGAAAATCTTGACTCACAGAAACGGCCCATATGATGCCCAAGGCAGCAATATCCCCTTGGAGACAAGTCGGCTGAATGACGATGTATTGAATCTCGACACAATTTGAGTGTTCCATCGTCATTACGAGGCACTGAACGTTAACTATCAGTTTTGCGTCAGATACGAAAATCTAGACTCACAGGAGACGAATCATATGGTGACCGATGCAGCAATATCCCCTTGGAGACAAGTCGGCTGGAGGACGATGTATTGATTCTGGACGTAATTTGATGGTTCCATCGTCTTTAGACGGCCCTGAACGTTAAAATAAACAATCAGCTTAGCGTCGGATTCGAAAAAGTAGACTCACAGGAGAACGAGCATAAGGTGCCCGAGGCAGCAATAGACCCTTGGAGAGAAGTCGGCTGAATGACGATGTATTGAAACTAGACGCAATTTGAGTGTTTCATCGTTGTTAGGAGGCCATTAACATTACAACGAAGCAGTAGTTATGCGTCGGATTCGAAAATCTAGACTCACAGGAGACGGATCATAAGTTGCCCGAGGCAGCAATATCATCTTGTAGATAAGTCGGCTGGAGGACGATGTATTGAATCTCGACGCAATTTGAGAGTTCCAAAGTCATTAAGAGGCGCTGAACGTAACAATTAACTATCAGTTTTGCGTCGGATACGAAATTCTACACTCACAGGAGACGGAACATATGGAGCCCGAGGCAGCTACATCCCCTTGGAGACAAGGCGGCTGGAGGACGATGTATTGAATCTCGACGTAATTTGAGTGTTCCATCATCATTAGGTGGCCCTTAACGTTACAATTAACTATCAGTTTTGCGTCTGATTCGAAAATTTAGACTCATAGGAGAACGACCATAAGGTGACCGAGGCATCAATAGACCCTTGGTGACAAGTCGGCTTGAGGACGATGTATTGAGTTTCGACGCAATTTGAGTGTTCCATCGAGATTAGGAGGCGCTGAACGTTTCAATTAACTATCAGTTATGCGTCGGATTCGAAAATATAGACTCACAGGAGAACGACCATAAGGTGCCCGAGGCAGCAATAGACACTTGGAGACAAGTTGGCTGAATGACGATGTATTGAATCTCGACGCAATTTGAGTGTTCCATCGTCATTACGAGGCACTGAACGTTACAATTAACTATCAGTTTTGCGTCGGATACGAAAATCTAGACTCACAGGAGACGAATCATATGGTGACCGATGCAGCAATATCCCCTTGGAGACAAGTCGGCTGGAGGACGATGTATTGATTCTGGACGTAATTTGAGTGTTCCATCGTCTTTAGACGGCCCTGAACGTTAAAATAAACAATCAGCTTAGCGTCGGATTCGAAAAAGTAGACTCACAGGAGAACGAGCATAAGGTGCCCGAGGCAGCAATAGACCCTTGCAGAGAAGTCGGCTGAATGACGATGTATTGAAACTAGACGCAATTTGAGTGTTCCATCGTTGTTAGGAGGCCATTATCATTACAATGAAGCATCAGTTATGCGTCGGATTCGAAAATCTAGACTCACAGGAGACGGATCATAAGTTGCCCGAGGCAGCAATATCATCTTGTAGATAAGTCGGCTGGAGGACGATGTATTGAATCTCGACGTAATTTGAGTGTTCCATCATCATTAGGTGGCCCTTAACGTTACAATTAACTATCAGTTTTGCGTCTGATTCGAAAATTTAGACTCATAGGAGAACGACCATAAGGTGACCGAGGCATCAATAGACCCTTGGTGACAAGTCGGCTTGAGGACGATGTATTGAGTTTCGACGCAATTTGAGTGTTCCATCGTGATTAGGAGGCGCTGAACGTTTCAATTAACTATCAGTTATGCGTCGGATTCGAAAATTTAGACTCACAGGAGAACGACCATAAGGTGCCCGAGGCAGCAATAGACCCTTGGAGACAAGTTGGCTGAATGACGATGTATTGAATCTCGACGCAATTTGAGTGTTCCATCGTCATTACGAGGCACTGAACGTTACAATTAACCATCAGTTTTGCGTCGGATACGAAAATCTAGACTCACAGGAGACGAATCATATGGTGACCGATGCAGCAATATCCCCTTGGAGACAAGTCGGCTGGAGGACGATGTATTGATTCTGGACGTAATTTGAGTGTTCCATCGTCATTAGGAGGCCCTGAACGTTAAAATTAACAATCAGTTTAGCGTCGGATTCGAAAAAGTAGACTCACAGGAGAACGACCATAAGGTGCCCGAGGCAGCAATAGACCCATGGAGACAAGTCGGATGAATGACGATGTATTGAAACTAGACGCAATTTGAGTGTTCCATCGTCATTAGGAGGCCATTAACATTACAATTAAGCATCAGTTATGCGTCGGAATCGAAAATCTAGACTCACAGGAGACGGATCATAAGTTGCCCGAGGCAGCAATATCCCCTTGTAGATAAGTCGGCTGGAGGACGATGTATTGAATCTCGACGCAATTTGAGTGTTGCATCGTCATTAGGAGGCGCTGAACGTTACAATTAACTATCAGTTTTGGGTCGGATACGAAAATCTAGAGTCATAGGAGACGGACCATATGGTGCCTGAGGCAGCAATATGCGCTTGGAGACAAGTCGGCTGGAGGAGGATGTATTGAATCTCGACGTAATTTGAGTGTTCCATCGTCATTAGGAGGCCCTGAGCTTTACAATTAACTATCAGTTTTGCGTCGCATTCGAAAATCTAGACTCTGAGGAGAACGACCATAAGGTGCTCGAGGCAGCAATAGACCCTTGGAGACAAGTCGGCTGAATGGCGATGTATTGAAACTAGACGCAATTTGAGTGTTCCATCGTCAATAGGAGGCCATTAACATTACAATTAAGTATCAGTTAAGCGTCGGATTCGTAAATGTAGACTCACAGGAGACCGACCATAAGGTGCCCGAGGCAGCAATAGACCCTTGGAGACAAGTCGGCTGGAGGTCGATGTATTGCATCTCGACGCAATTTGAGTGTTCCATCGTCAATAGGTGGTCAAGAACGTTACAATTAACTGTCAGCTTTGCGTCGGATTCGAAAATCTAGACTCACAGGAGAACGACCATAAGGTGCCCGACGCAGCAGTAGACTCTTGGAGGCAAGTCGGCTGAAGGACGATGTATTGAATATCGGCGCAATTTGAGTGTTCCAGCGTCATTAGCAGGCCCTGAACGTTACAATTAACTAGCAGCTTCCCGTCGGATCCGAAAATCTTGACTCACAGAAACGGCCCATATGATGCCCAAGGCAGCAATATCCCCTTGGAGACAAGTCGGCTGGAGGACGATGTATTGAATCTCGACGCAATTTGAGTGTTGATTCGCCATTAGGAGGCGCTGAACCTTACAATCAACTATCACTTTTCCGTCGGATACGAAAATCTAGACTCACAGGAGAACGACCATAAGGTGCCCGGGGCAGCAATACACGCTTGGAGACAAGTCGGCTGAATGACGATGTATTGAATCTCGACGTAATTTGAGTGTTCCATCGTCATTACGAGGCGCTGAACCTTACAATCAACTATCAGTTTTCCGTCGGATACGAAAATCTAGACTCACAGGAGAACGACCATAAGGTGCCCGGGGCAGCAATACACCCTTGGAGACAAGTCGGCTGAATGACGATGTATTGAATCTCGACGTAATTTGAGTGTTCCATCGTCATTACGAGGCGCTGAACGTTTCAATTAACTATCAGTTTTGCGTCGGATACGAAAATCTAGACTCACAGGAGACGAATCATATGGTGACCGATGCAGCAATATCCCCTTGGAGACAAGTCGGCTGGAGGACGATGTATTGATTCTGGACGTAATTTGAGTGTTCCATCGTCACTAGGAGGCCCTGAACGTTATAATTAACAATCAGTTTGGCGTCGGATTCGAAAAAGTAGACTCACAGGAGAACGACCATAAGGTGCCCGAGGCAGACCCTTGGAGAGAAGTCGGCTGAATGACGATGTATTGAAACTAGACGCAATTTGAGTGTTCCATCGTCATTAGGAGGCCATTAACATTACAATTAAGCATCAGTTATGCGTCGGATTCGAAAATCTAGACTCACAGGAGACGGATCATAAGTTGCCCGAGGCAGCAATATCCCCTTGTAGATAAGTCGGCTGGAGGTCGATGTATTGAATGTCGACGCAATTTGAGTTTGCATCGTCATTAGGAGGCGCTGAACGTTACAATTAACTATCAGTTTTGGGTCGGATACGAAAATCTAGAGTCATAGGAGACGGACCATATGGTGCCTGAGGCAGCAATATGCGCTTGGAGACAAGTCGGCTGCAGGACGATGTATTGAATCTCGACGTAATTTGAGTGTTCCATCACCATTAGGAGGCCCTGAGCTTTACAATTAACTATCAGTTTGGCGTCGGATTCGAAAATCTAGACTCTGTGGAGAACGACCATAAGGTGCTCGAGGCAGCAATAGACCCTTGGAGACAAGTCGGCTGAATGGCGATGTATTGAAACTAGACGCAATTTGAGTGTTCCATCGTCAATAGGAGGCCATTAACATTACAATTAAGTATCAGTTATGCGTCGGATTCGAAAATGTAGACTCACAGGAGAACCACCTTAAGGTGCCCGAGGCAACAATAGACCCTTGGAGACTAGTCGGCTGGAGGACGATGTATTGAATCTCGACGCAATTTGTGTTTTCCATCGTCATTAGAGTCCCTGAACGTTACAATTAACTATCACTTTTGCGTCGGTTTCGAAAACCTAGACTCACAGGAGAACCACCATAAGGCGCCAGAGGCAGCAATAAACCCTTGGAGACAAGTCGGCTGAATGACGATGTATTGAATCTCGACAAACTTTAGTGTTCCATTGTCATTAGGAGGCGCTGAACGTTACAATTAACAATCAGCAATGCGTCGGATTCGAAAATCTAGACTCACAGGAGAACGACCTTAAGGTGCCCGAGCCAGCAATAGACCGTTGGAGACTAGTCGGCTGGAGGACGATGTATTGAATCTCGACGCAATTTGAGTGTTCCATCGCCATTAGGAGGCGCTGAACGTTACAATTAACAATCAGTTTAGCGTCGGATTCGAAAAAGTAGACTCATAGGAGAACGACCATAAGGTGCCCGAGGCAGCAATAGACCCTTGGAGACAAGTCGGCTGAATGGCGA
This sequence comes from Schistocerca piceifrons, assembly GCF_021461385.2. NCBI lineage: Eukaryota > Metazoa > Arthropoda > Insecta > Orthoptera > Acrididae > Schistocerca > Schistocerca piceifrons. Next base: position 853,108,066 of record NC_060141.1, on the reverse strand, counting down.
TGTATTGAAACTAGACGCAATTTGAGTGTTCCATCGTCAATAGGAGGCCATTAACATTACAATTAAGTAACAGTTATGCGTCGGATTCGAAAATGTAGACTCACAGGAGAACGACCATAAGGTGCCCGAGGCAGCAATAGACCCTTGGAGACAAGTCGGCTGGAGGTCGATGTATTGCATCTCGACGCAATTTGAGTGTTCCATCGTCATTAGGAGGTCAAGAACGTTACAATTAACTGTCAGCTTTGCGTCGGATTCGAAAATCTAGACTCACAGGAGAACCACCATAAGGTGCCAGAGGCAGCAAGAGACTCTTGGAGACAAGTCGGCTGATGGACGATGTATTGCATCTCGACGCAATTTGAGTCTTCCAACGTCATTAGGAGGCACTGAAAGTTACGATTAACTTGCAGTTTCGCGTCGGATTCGAAACTCAACACTCACAGGAGACGGACCATATGGTACCCAAGGCAGCAATATCCCCTTGGAGACAAGTCGGCTGGTGGACGATGTATTGAATCTCGACGCAATTTGAGTGTTCCATATTCGTTAGGAGGGCCCTAACGTTACAATTAACTATTAGTTTTGCGTCGGATTTGAAAATCTAAACGCACAGGAGCACGATCATAAGGAGCCAGAGGCAGCAAGAGACTCTTGGAGACAAGTCGGCTGGAGGACGATGTATTGAATCGCGACGCAATTTGAGTGTTACATCGTCATTAGGAGACCCTGAACGTTACAATTAACTATCAGTCTTTCGTCTGATTCGCAAATTTAGACTCACAGGAGAACGACCATAAGTTGCCCGAGGCAGCAATAGACCCTTGGAGACAAGTCGGCTGGAGGTCGATGTATTGCATCTCGACGCAATTTGAGTGTTCCATCGTCAATAGGTGAACAAGAACGTTACAATTAACTGTCAGCTTTGCGTCGGATTCGAAAATCTAGACTCACAGGAGAACGACCATAAGGTGCCCGGGGCAGCAATTGACCCTTGGAGACAAGTCGGCTGAATGACGATGTATTGAATCTCGACGCAATTTGAGTGTTCCATCGTCATTACGAGGCACTGAACGTTAACTATCAGTTTTGCGTCGGAGACGAATCATATGGTGACCGATGCAGCAATATCCCCTTGGAGACAAGTCGGCTGGAGGACGATGTATTGATTCTGGACGTAATTTGAGTGTTCCATCGTCTTTAGACGGCCCTGAACGTTAAAATAAACTATCAGCTTAGCGTCGGATTCGAAAAAGTAGACTCACAGGAGAACGAGCATAAGGTGCCCGAGGCAGCAATAGACCCTTGCAGAGAAGTCGGCTGAATGACGATGTATTGAAACTAGACGCAATTTGAGTGTTCCATCGTTGTTAGGAGGCCATTAACATTACAATTAAGCATCAGTTATGCGTCGGAATCGAAAATCTAGACTCACAGGAGACGGATCATAAGTTGCCCGAGGCAGCAATATCCCCTTGTAGATAAGTCGGCTGAATGACGATGTATTGAAACTAGACGCAATTTGAGTGTTGCATCGTCATTAGGAGGCGCTGAACGTTACAATTAACTATCAGTTTTGCGTCGGATACGAAATTCTACACTCACAGGAGACGGAACATATGGAGCCCGAGGCAGCTACATCCCCTTGGAGACAAGGCGGCTGGAGGACGATGTATTGAATCTCGACGTAATTTGAGTGTTCCATCATCATTAGGTGGCCCTTAACGTTACAATTAACTATCAGTTTTGGGTCTGATTCGAAAATTTAGACTCATAGGAGAACGACCATAAGGTGCCCGAGGCATCAATAGACCCTTGGTGACAAGTCGGCTTGAGGACGATGTATTGAGTTTCGACGCAATTTGAGTGTTTCATCGTGATTAGGAGGCGCTGAACGTTTCAATTAACTATCAGTTATGCGTCGGATTCGAAAATTTAGACTCACAGGAGAACGACCATAAGGTGCCCGAGGCAGCAATAGACCCTTGGAGACAAGTCGGCTGGAGGTCGATGTATTGCATCTCGACGCAATTTGTGTGTTCCATCGTCAATAGGTGGTCAAGAACGTTACAATTAACTGTCAGCTTTGCGTCGGATTCGAAAATCCAGACTCACAGGAAAACGACCATAAGGTGCCCGACGCAGCAGTAGACTCTTGGAGGCAAGTCGGCTGAAGGACGATGTATTGAATATCGGCGCAATTTGAGTGTTCCAGCGTCATTAGCAGGCCCTGAACGTTACAATTAACTAGCAGTTTCGCGTCGGATCCGAAAATCTTGACTCACAGAAACGGCCCATATGATGCCCAAGGCAGCAATATCCCCTTGGAGACAAGTCGGCTGAATGACGATGTATTGAATCTCGACACAATTTGAGTGTTCCATCGTCATTACGAGGCACTGAACGTTAACTATCAGTTTTGCGTCGGATACGAAAATCTAGACTCACAGGAGACGAATCATATGGTGACAGATGCAGCAATATCCCCTTGGAGACAAGTCGGCTGGAGGACGATGTATTGATTCTGGACGTAATTTGATGGTTCCATCGTCTTTAGACGGCCCTGAACGTTAAAATAAACAATCAGCTTAGCGTCGGATTCGAAAAAGTAGACTCACAGGAGAACGAGCATAAGGTGCCCGAGGCAGCAATAGACCCTTGGAGAGAAGTCGGCTGAATGACGATGTATTGAAACTAGACGCAATTTGAGTGTTTCATCGTTGTTAGGAGGCCATTAACATTACAACGAAGCAGTAGTTATGCGTCGGATTCGAAAATCTAGACTCACAGGAGACGGATCATAAGTTGCCCGAGGCAGCAATATCATCTTGTAGATAAGTCGGCTGGAGGACGATGTATTGAATCTCGACGCAATTTGAGAGTTCCAAAGTCATTAAGAGGCGCTGAACGTAACAATTAACTATCAGTTTTGCGTCGGATACGAAATTCTACACTCACAGGAGACGGAACATATGGAGCCCGAGGCAGCTACATCCCCTTGGAGACAAGGCGGCTGGAGGACGATGTATTGAATCTCGACGTAATTTGAGTGTTCCATCATCATTAGGTGGCCCTTAACGTTACAATTAACTATCAGTTTTGCGTCTGATTCGAAAATTTAGACTCATAGGAGAACGACCATAAGGTGACCGAGGCATCAATAGACCCTTGGTGACAAGTCGGCTTGAGGACGATGTATTGAGTTTCGACGCAATTTGAGTGTTCCATCGAGATTAGGAGGCGCTGAACGTTTCAATTAACTATCAGTTATGCGTCGGATTCGAAAATATAGACTCACAGGAGAACGACCATAAGGTGCCCGAGGCAGCAATAGACACTTGGAGACAAGTTGGCTGAATGACGATGTATTGAATCTCGACGCAATTTGAGTGTTCCATCGTCATTACGAGGCACTGAACGTTACAATTAACTATCAGTTTTGCGTCGGATACGAAAATCTAGACTCACAGGAGACGAATCATATGGTGACCGATGCAGCAATATCCCCTTGGAGACAAGTCGGCTGGAGGACGATGTATTGATTCTGGACGTAATTTGAGTGTTCCATCGTCTTTAGACGGCCCTGAACGTTAAAATAAACAATCAGCTTAGCGTCGGATTCGAAAAAGTAGACTCACAGGAGAACGAGCATAAGGTGCCCGAGGCAGCAATAGACCCTTGCAGAGAAGTCGGCTGAATGACGATGTATTGAAACTAGACGCAATTTGAGTGTTCCATCGTTGTTAGGAGGCCATTAACATTACAATGAAGCATCAGTTATGCGTCGGATTCGAAAATCTAGACTCACAGGAGACGGATCATAAGTTGCCCGAGGCAGCAATATCATCTTGTAGATAAGTCGGCTGGAGGACGATGTATTGAATCTCGACGTAATTTGAGTGTTCCATCATCATTAGGTGGCCCTTAACGTTACAATTAACTATCAGTTTTGCGTCTGATTCGAAAATTTAGACTCATAGGAGAACGACCATAAGGTGACCGAGGCATCAATAGACCCTTGGTGACAAGTCGGCTTGAGGACGATGTATTGAGTTTCGACGCAATTTGAGTGTTCCATCGTGATTAGGAGGCGCTGAACGTTTCAATTAACTATCAGTTATGCGTCGGATTCGAAAATTTAGACTCACAGGAGAACGACCATAAGGTGCCCGAGGCAGCAATAGACCCTTGGAGACAAGTTGGCTGAATGACGATGTATTGAATCTCGACGCAATTTGAGTGTTGTTCCATCGTCATTACGAGGCACTGAACGTTACAATTAACCATCAGTTTTGCGTCGGATACGAAAATCTAGACTCACAGGAGACGAATCATATGGTGACCGATGCAGCAATATCCCCTTGGAGACAAGTCGGCTGGAGGACGATGTATTGATTCTGGACGTAATTTGAGTGTTCCATCGTCATTAGGAGGCCCTGAACGTTAAAATTAACAATCAGTTTAGCGTCGGATTCGAAAAAGTAGACTCACAGGAGAACGACCATAAGGTGCCCGAGGCAGCAATAGACCCATGGAGACAAGTCGGATGAATGACGATGTATTGAAACTAGACGCAATTTGAGTGTTCCATCGTCATTAGGAGGCCATTAACATTACAATTAAGCATCAGTTATGCGTCGGAATCGAAAATCTAGACTCACAGGAGACGGATCATAAGTTGCCCGAGGCAGCAATATCCCCTTGTAGATAAGTCGGCTGGAGGACGATGTATTGAATCTCGACGCAATTTGAGTGTTGCATCGTCATTAGGAGGCGCTGAACGTTACAATTAACTATCAGTTTTGGGTCGGATACGAAAATCTAGAGTCATAGGAGACGGACCATATGGTGCCTGAGGCAGCAATATGCGCTTGGAGACAAGTCGGCTGGAGGAGGATGTATTGAATCTCGACGTAATTTGAGTGTTCCATCGTCATTAGGAGGCCCTGAGCTTTACAATTAACTATCAGTTTTGCGTCGCATTCGAAAATCTAGACTCTGAGGAGAACGACCATAAGGTGCTCGAGGCAGCAATAGACCCTTGGAGACAAGTCGGCTGAATGGCGATGTATTGAAACTAGACGCAATTTGAGTGTTCCATCGTCAATAGGAGGCCATTAACATTACAATTAAGTATCAGTTAATCGTCGGATTCGTAAATGTAGACTCACAGGAGACCGACCATAAGGTGCCCGAGGCAGCAATAGACCCTTGGAGACAAGTCGGCTGGAGGTCGATGTATTGCATCTCGACGCAATTTGAGTGTTCCATCGTCAATAGGTGGTCAAGAACGTTACAATTAACTGTCAGCTTTGCGTCGGATTCGAAAATCTAGACTCACAGGAGAACGACCATAAGGTGCCCGACGCAGCAGTAGACTCTTGGAGGCAAGTCGGCTGAAGGACGATGTATTGAATATCGGCGCAATTTGAGTGTTCCAGCGTCATTAGCAGGCCCTGAACGTTACAATTAACTAGCAGCTTCCCGTCGGATCCGAAAATCTTGACTCACAGAAACGGCCCATATGATGCCCAAGGCAGCAATATCCCCTTGGAGACAAGTCGGCTGGAGGACGATGTATTGAATCTCGACGCAATTTGAGTGTTGATTCGCCATTAGGAGGCGCTGAACCTTACAATCAACTATCACTTTTCCGTCGGATACGAAAATCTAGACTCACAGGAGAACGACCATAAGGTGCCCGGGGCAGCAATACACGCTTGGAGACAAGTCGGCTGAATGACGATGTATTGAATCTCGACGTAATTTGAGTGTTCCATCGTCATTACGAGGCGCTGAACGTTTCAATTAACTATCAGTTTTGCGTCGGATACGAAAATCTAGACTCACAGGAGACGAATCATATGGTGACCGATGCAGCAATATCCCCTTGGAGACAAGTCGGCTGGAGGACGATGTATTGATTCTGGACGTAATTTGAGTGTTCCATCGTCACCAGGAGGCCCTGAACGTTATAATTAACAATCAGTTTGGCGTCGGATTCGAAAAAGTAGACTCACAGGAGAACGACCATAAGGTGCCCGAGGCAGACCCTTGGAGAGAAGTCGGCTGAATGACGATGTATTGAAACTAGACGCAATTTGAGTGTTCCATCGTCATTAGGAGGCCATTAACATTACAATTAAGCATCAGTTATGCGTCGGATTCGAAAATCTAGACTCACAGGAGACGGATCATAAGTTGCCCGAGGCAGCAATATCCCCTTGTAGATAAGTCGGCTGGAGGACGATGTATTGAATCTCGACGCAATTTGAGTTTGCATCGTCATTAGGAGGCGCTGAACGTTACAATTAACTATCAGTTTTGGGTCGGATACGAAAATCTAGAGTCATAGGAGACGGACCATATGGTGCCTGAGGCAGCAATATGCGCTTGGAGACAAGTCGGCTGGAGGACGATGTATTGAATCTCGACGTAATTCGAGTGTTCCATCACCATTAGGAGGCCCTGAGCTTTACAATTAACTATCAGTTTTGCGTCGGATTCGAAAATCTAGACTCTGAGGAGAACGACCATAAGGTGCTCGAGGCAGCAATAGACCCTTGGAGACAAGTCGGCTGAATGGCGATGTATTGAAACTAGACGCAATTTGAGTGTTCCATTGTCAATAGGAGGCCATTAACATTACAATTAAGTATCAGTTATGCGTCGGATTCGAAAATGTAGACTCACAGGAGAACGACCTTAAGGTGCCCGAGGCAACAATAGACCCTTGGAGACTAGTCGGCTGGAGGACGATGTATTGAATCTCGACGCAACTTGTGTTTTCCATCGTCATTAGAGTCCCTGAACGTTACAATTAACTATCACTATTGCGTCGGTTTCGAAAACCTAGACTCACAGGAGAACCACCATAAGGCGCCAGAGGCAGCAATAAACCCTTGGAGACAAGTCGGCTGGAGGACGATGTATTGAATCTCGACGCAATTTGAGTGTTCCATATTCGTTAGGAGGGCCTTAACGTTACAATTAACTATTAGTTTTGCGTCGGATTTGAAAATCTAAACGCACAGGAGCACGACCATGAGGAGCAAGAGGCAGCAAGAGACCCTTGGAGACAAGTCGGCTGGAGGACGATGTATAGAATCGCGACGCAATTTGAGTGTTACATCGTCATTAGGAGACCCTGAACGTTACAATTAACCATCAGTCTTTCGTCTGATTCGCAAATTTAGACTCACAGGAGAACGACCATAAGTTGCCCGAGGCAGCAATAGACCCTTGGAGACAAGTCGGCTGGAGGTCGATGTATTGCATCTCGACGCAATTTGAGTGTTCCATCGTCAATAGGTGGTCAAGAACGTTACAATTAACTGTCAGCTTTGCGTCGGATTCGAAAATCTAGACTCACAGGAGAACGACCATAAGGTGCCCGGGGCAGTAATTGACCCTTGGAGACAAGTCGGCTGAATGACGATGTATTGAATCTCGACGCAATTTGAGTGTTCCATCGTCATTACGAGGCACTGAACGTTAACTATCAGTTTTGCGTCGGATACGAAAATCTAGACTCACAGGAGACGAATCATATGGTGACCGATGCAGCAATATCCCCTTGGAGACAAGTCGGCTGGAGGACGATGTATTGATTCTGGACGTAATTTGAGTGTTCCATCGTCTTTAGACGGCCCTGAACGTTAAAATGAACCATCAGTTTAGCGTCGGATTCGAAAAAGTAGATTCACAGGAGAACGAGCATAAGGTGCCCGAGGCAGCAATAGACCCTTGGAGAGAAGTCGGCTGAATGACGATGTATTGAAACTAGACGCAATTTGAGTGTTCCATCGTTATTAGGAGGCCATTAACATTACAATGAAGCATCATTTATGCGTCGGATTCGAAAATCTAGACTCACAGGAGACGGATCATAAGTTGCCCGAGGCAGCAATATCATCTTGTAGATAAGTCGGCTGGAGGACGATGTATTGAATCTCGACGCAATTTGAGAGTTCCAAAGTCATTAAGAGGCGCTGAACGTAACAATTAACTATCAGTTTTGCGTCGGATACGAAAATCTACACTCACAGGAGACGGAACATATGGAGCCCGAGGCAGCTACATCCCCTTGGAGACAAGGCGGCTGGAGGACGATGTATTGAATCTCGACGTAATTTGAGTGTTCCATCATCATTAGGTGGCCCTTAACGTTACAATTAACTATCAGTTTTGCGTCTGATTCGAAAATTTAGACTCATAGGAGAACGACCATAAGGTGCCCGAGGCATCAATAGACCCTTGGTGACAAGTCGGCTTGAGGACGATGTATCGAGTTTCGACGCAATTTGAGTGTTCCATCGTGATTAAGAGGCGCTGAACGTTTCAATTAACTATCAGTTATGCGTCGGATTCGAAAATTTAGACTCACAGGAAAACGACCATAAGGTGCCCGAGGCAGCAATAGACCCTTGGAGACAAGTTGGCTGAATGACGATGTATTGAATCTCGACGCAATTTGAGTGTTCCATCGTCATTACGAGGCACTGAACGTTACAATTAACTATCAGTTTTGCGTCGGATAGGAAAATCTACACTCACAGGAGACGATTCATATGGTGACCGATGCAGCAATATCCCCTTGGATACAAGTCGGCTGGAGGACGATGTATTGGTTCTGGACGTAATTTGAGTGTTCCATCGTCTTTAGACGGCCCTGAACGTTAAAATTAACAATCAGTTTAGCGTCGGATTCGAAACAGTAGACTCACAGGAGAACGACCATAAGGTGCCCGAGGCAGCAATAGACCCATGGAGACAAGTCGGCTGAATGACGATGTATTGAAACTAGACGCAATTTGAGTGTTCCATCGTCATTAGGAAGCCATTAACATTACAATTAAGCATCAGTTATGCGTCGGAAACGAAAATCTAGACTCACAGGAGACGGATCATAAGTTGCCCGAGGCAGCAATATCCCCTTGTAGATAAGTCGGCTGGAGGACGATGTATTGAATCTCGACGCAATTTGAGTGTTGCATCGTCATTAGGAGGCGCTGAACGTTACAATTAACTATCAGTTTTGGGTCGGATACGAAAATCTAGAGTCATACGAGACGGACCATATGGTGCCTGAAGCAGCAATATGCGCTTGGAGACATGTCGGCTGGAGGACGATGTATTGAATCTCGACGTAATTTGAGTGTTCCATCGTCATTAGGAGGCCCTGAGCTTTACAGTTAACTATCAGTTTTGCGTCGCATTCGAAAATCTAGACTCTGAGGAGAACGACCATAAGGTGCTCGAGGCAGCAATAGACCCTTGGAGACAAGTCGGCTGAATGGCGATGTATTGAAACTAGACGCAATTTGAGTGTTCCATCGTCAATAGGAGGCCATTAACATTACAATTAAGTATCAGTTATGCGTCGGATTCGAAAATGTAGACTCACAGGAGACCGACCATAAGGTGCCCGAGGCAGCAATAGACCGTTGGAGACAAGTCGGCTGGAGGTCGATGTATTGCATCTCGACGCAATTTGAGTTTTCCATCGTCAATAGGTGGTCAAGAACGTTACAATTAACTGTCAGCTTTGCGTCGGATACGAAAATCTCGACTCACAGGAAAACGACCATAAGGTGCCCGACGCAGCAGTAGACTCTTGGAGGCAAATCGGCTGAAGGACGATGTAGTGAATATCGGCGCAATTTGAGTGTTCCAGCGTCATTAGCAGGCCCTGAACGTTACAATTAACTAGCAGTTAAGCGTCGAATCCGAAAATCTTGACTCACAGAAACGGCCCATATGATGCCCAAGGCAGCAATATCCCCTTGGAGACAAGTCGGCGCGAGGACGATGTATTGAGACTCGACGCAATTTGAGTGTTCCATCGTCATTAGGAGGCTCTTAACGTTAGAATTAACTATAAGCTCTGCGTCTCATTCGAAAATATAGACTCACAGGAGAACTACCATAAGGTGCCCGACGCAGCAATACACCCTTGGAGACAAGTCGGCTGGAGGACGATGTATTGAATCTCGACGCATTAGGAGGCGCTGAACCTTACAATTAACTATCAGTTTTCCGTTGGATACGAAAATCTAGACTCACAGGAGAACGACCATAAGGTGCCCGGGGCAGCAATACACCCTTGGAGACAAGTCGGCTGAATGACGATGTATTGAATCTCGACGTAATTTGAGTGTTCCATCGTCATTACGTGGCGCTGAACGTTTCAATTAACTATCAGTTTTGCGTCGGATACGAAAATCTAGACTCACAGGAGACGGATCATAAGTTGCCCGAGGCAGCAATATCCCCTTGTAGATAAGTCGGCTGGAGGACGATGTATTGAATCTCCACGCAATTTGAGTGTTCCATCGTCATTAGCAGGCCCTGAACTTTACAATTAACTAGCAGTTTCGCGTCGGATCCGAAAATCTTGACTCACAGGCAGCAATATCCCCATGGAGACAAGTCGGCTCGAGGACGATGTATTGAGACTCGACGCAATTTGAGTGTTCCATCGTCATTAGGATGCTCTTAACGTTAGAATTAACTATAAGCTTTAAGTCTCATTCGAAAATTTAGGCTCAGAGGAGAACGACCATAAGGTGCCCGAGGCAGCAATAGACCCTTGGAGACAAGTCGGCTGGAGGACGATGTATTGAATCTCGACGCAATTTGAGTGCTGATTCGCCATTAGGAGGCGCTGAACGTTACAATTAACTATCAGTTTTGCGTCGGATACGAAAATCTAGACTCACAGGAGAACGACCATAAGGTGCCCGGGGCAGCAATTGACCTTTGGAGACAAGTCGGCTGAATGACGATGTATTGAATCTCGACGCAATTTGAGTGTTCCATCGTCATTACGAGGCACTGAACGTTAACTATCAGTTTTGCGTCGGATACGAAAATCTAGACTCACAGGAGACGAATCATATGGTGACCGATGCAGCAATATCCCCTTGGAGACACGTCGGCTGGAGGACGATGTATTGATTCTGGACGTAATTTGAGTGTTCCATCGTGTTTAGACGGCCCTGAACGTTAAAATTAACAATCAGTTTAGCGTCGGATTCGAAAAAGTAGACTCACAGGAGAACGAGCATAAGGTGCCCGAGGCAGCAATAGACCCTTGGAGAGAAGTCGGCTGAATGACGATGTATTGAAACTAGACGCAATTTGAGTGTTCCATCGTTATTAGGAGGCCATTAACATTACAATGAAGCATCAGTTATGCGTCGGATTCGAAAATCTAGACTCACAGGAGACGGATCATAAGTTGTCCGAGGCAGCAATATCATCTTGTAGATAAGTCGGCTGGAGGACGATGTATTGAATCTCGACGCAATTTGAGAGTTCCAAAGTCATTAAGAGGCGCTGAACGTAACAATTAACTATCAGTTTTGCGTCGGATACGAAAATCTACACTCACAGGAGACGGAACATATGGAGCCCGAGGCAGCTACATCCCCTTGGAGACAAGGCGGCTGGAGGACGATGTATTGAATCTCGATGTAATTTGAGTGTTCCATCATCATTAGGTGGCCCTTAACGTTACAATTAACTATCAGTTTTGCGTCTGATTCGAAAATTTAGACTCATAGGAGAACGACCATAAGGTGCCCGAGGCATCAATAGACCCTTGGTGACAAGTCGGCTTGAGGACGATGTATTGAGTTTCGACGCAATTTGAGTGTTCCATAGTGATTAGGATGCGCTGAACGTTTCAATTAACTATCAGTTATGCGTCGGATTCGAAAATTTAGACTCACAGGAGAACGACCATAAGGTGCCCGAGGCAGCAATAGACCCTTGGAGACATGTTGGCTGAATGACGATGTATTGAATCTCGACGCAATTTGAGTGTTCAATCGTCATTACGAGGCACTGAACGTTACAATTAACTATCAGTTTTGCGTCGGATACGAAAATGTAGACTCACAGGAGACGAATCATATGGTGACCGATGCAGCAATATCCCCTTGGAGACAAGTCGGCTGGAGGACGATGTATTGATTCTGGACGTAATTTGAGTGTTCCATCGTCATTAGGAGGCCCTGAACGTTAAAATTAACAATCAGTTTAGCGTCGGATTCGAAAAAGTAGACTCACAGGAGAACGACCATAAGGTGCCCGAGACAGCAATAGACCCATGGAGACAAGTCGGCTGAATGACGATGTATTGAAACTAGACGCAATTTGAGTGTTCCATCGTCATTAGGAGGCCATTAACATTACAATTAAGCATCAGTTATGCGTCGGAATCGAAAATCTAGACTCACAGGAGACGGATCATAAGTTGCCCGAGGCAGCAATATCCCCTTGTAGATAAGTCGGCTGGAGGACGATGTATTGAATCTCGACGCAATTTGAGTGTTGCATCGTCATTAGGAGGCGCTGAACGTTACAATTAACTATCAGTTTTGGGTCGGATACGAAAATCTAGAGTCATAGGAGACGGACCATATGGTGCCTGAGGCAGCAATATGCGCTTGGAGACAAGTCGGCTGGAGGATGATGTATTGAATCTCGACGTAATTTGAGTGTTCCATCGTCATTAGGAGGCCCTGAGCTTTACAATTAACTATCAGTTTTGCGTCGGATTCGAAAATCTAGACTCTGAGGAGAACGACCATAAGGTGCTCGAGGCAGCAATAGACCCTTGTAGACAAGTCGGCTGAATGGCGATGTATTGATACTAGACGCAATTTGAGTGTTCCATCGTAAATAGGAGGCCATTAACATTACAATTAAGTATCAGTTATGCGTCGGATTCGAAAATGTAGACTCACAGGAGAACGACCTTAAGGTGCCCGAGGCAACAATAGACCGTTGGAGACTAGTCGGCTGGAGGACGATGTATTGAATCTCGACGCAATTTGAGTGTTCCATCTTCATTAGAGTCCCTGAACGTTACAATTAACTATCACTTTTGCGTCGGTTTCGAAAACCTAGACTCACAGGAGAACCACCATAAGGCGCTAGAGGCAGCAATAAACCCTTGGAGACAAGTCGGCTGAATGACGATGTATTGAATCTCGACGCAATTTGAGTGTTCCATCGTCATTACGAGGCACTGAACGTTAACTATCAGTTTTGCGTCGGATACGAAAATCTAGACTCACAGGAGACGACTCATATGGTGACCGATGCAGCAATATCCCCTTGGAGACAAGTCGGCTGGAGGACGATGTATTGATTCTGGACGTAATTTGAGTGTTCCATCGTCTTTAGACGGCCCTGAACGTTAAAATAAACAATCAGTTTAGCGTCGGATTCGAAAAAGTAGACTCACAGGAGAACGAGCATAAGGTGCCCGTAGCAGCAATAGACCCTTGGAGAGAAGTCGGCTGAATGACGATGTATTGAATCTCGACGCAATTTGAGTGTTTCATCGTCATTACGAGGCACTGAACGTTACAATTAACTATCAGTTTTGCGTCGGATACGAAAATCTACACTCACAGGAGACGGAACATATGGAGCCCGAGGCAGCTACATCCCCTTGGAGACAAGGCGGCTGGAGGACGATGTATTGAATCTCGACGTAATTTGAGTGATCCATCATCATTAGGTGGCCCTTAACGTAACAATTAACTATGAGTTTTGCGTCTGATTCGAAAATTTAGACTCATAGGAGAACGACCATAAGGTGCCCGAGGCATCAATAGACCCTTTGTGACAAGTCGGCTTGAGGACGATGTATTGAGTTTCGACGCAATTTGAGTGTTCCATCGTGATTAGGAGGCGCTGAACGTTTCAATTAACTATCAGTTATGCGTCGGATTCGAAAATTTAGACTCACAGGAGAACGACCATAAGGTGCCCGAGGCAGCAATAGACCCTTGGAGACAAGTTGGCTGAATGACGATGTATTGAATCTCGACGCAATTTGAGTGTTTCATCGTCATTACGAGGCACTGAACGTTACAATTAACTATCAGTTTTGCGTCGGATACGAAAATCTAGACTCACAGGAGACGAATCATATGGTGACCGATGCAGCAATATCCCCTTGGAGACAAGTCGGCTGGAGGACGATGTATTGATTCTGGACGTAATTTGAGTGTTCCATCGTCATTAGGAGGCCCTGAACGTTAAAATTAACAATCAGTTTAGCGTCGGATTCGAAAAAGTAGACTCACAGGAGAACGACCATAAGGTGCCCGAGACAGCAATAGACCCATGGAGACAAGTCGGCTGAATGACGATGTATTGAAACTAGACGCAATTTGAGTGTTCCATCGTCATTAGGAGGCCATTAACATTACAATTAACCATCAGTTATGCGTCGGAATCGAAAATCTAGACTCACAGGAGACGGATCATAAGTTGCCCGAGGCAGCTATATCCCCTTGTAGATAAGTCGGCTGGAGGTCGATGTATTGCATCTCGACGCAATTTGAGTGTTCCATCGTCATTAGGAGGCGCTGAACGTTACAATTAACTATCAGTTTTGGGTCGGATACGAAAATCTAGAGTCATAGGAGACGGACCATATGGTGCCTGAGGCAGCAATATGCGCTTGGAGACAAGTCGGCTGGAGGACGATGTATTGAATCTCGACGTAATTTGAGTGTTCCATCGTCATTAGGAGGCCCTGAGCTTTACAATTAACTATCAGTTTTGCGTCGGATTCGAAAATCTAGACTCTGAGGAGAACGACCATAAGGTGCTCGAGGCAGCCATAGACCCTTGTAGACAAGTCGGCTGAATGGCGATGTATTGATACTAGACGCAATTTGAGTGTTCCATCGTAAATAGGAGGCCATTAACATTACAATTAAGTATCAGTTATGCGTCGGATTCGAAAATGTAGACTCACAGGAGAACGACCTTAAGGTGCCCGAGGCATCAATAGACCCTTGGAGACTAGTCGGCTGGAGGACGATGTATTGAATCTCGACGCAATTTGAGTGTTCCATCGTCATTAGAGTCCCTGAACGTTACAATTAACTATCACTTTTGCGTCGGTTTCGAAAACCTAGACTCACAGGAGAACCACCATAAGGCGCCAGAGGCAGCAATAAACCCTTGGAGACAAGTCGGCTGAATGACGATGTATTGAATCTCGACGCAATTTGAGTGTTCCATCGTCATTACGAGGCACTGAACGTTAACTATCAGTTTTGCGTCGGATACGAAAATCTAGACTCACAGGAGACGAATCATATGGTGACCGATGCAGCAATATCCCCTTGGAGACAAGTCGGCTGGAGGACGATGTATTGATTCTGGACGTAATTTGAGTGTTCCATCGTCATTAGGAGGCCCTGAACGTTAAAATTAACAATCAGTTTAGCGTCGGATTCGAAAAAGTAGACTCACAGGAGAACGACCATAAGGTGCCCGAGGCAGCAATAGACCCATGGAGACAAGTCGGCTGAATGACGATGTATTGAAACTAGACGCAATTTGAATGTTCCATCGTCATTAGGAGGCCATTAACATTACAATTAAGCATCAGTTATGCGTCGGAATCGAAAATCTAGACTCACAGGAGACGGATCATAAGTTGCCCGAGGCAGCAATATCCCCTTGTAGATAAGTCGGCTGGAGGACGATGTATTGAATCTCGACGCAATTTGAGTGTTGCATCGTCATTAGGGGGCGCTGAACGTTACAATTAACTATCAGTTTTGGGTCGGATACGAAAATCTAGAGTCATAGGAGACGGACCATATGGTGCCTGAGGCAGCAATATGCGCTTGGAGACAAGTCGGCTGGAGGACGATGTATTGAATCTCGAAGCAATTTGAGTGTTCCATCGTCATTAGAGTCCCTGAACGTTACAATCAACTATCACTTTTGCGTCGGTTTCGAAAACCTAGACTCACAGGAGAACCACCGTAAGGCGCCAGAGGCAGCAATAAACCCTTGGAGACAAG
This sequence comes from Schistocerca piceifrons, assembly GCF_021461385.2. Lineage (NCBI taxonomy): Eukaryota > Metazoa > Arthropoda > Insecta > Orthoptera > Acrididae > Schistocerca > Schistocerca piceifrons. The sequence goes on along the minus strand of NC_060141.1, from coordinate 853,092,215 downwards.
TCGGCTGAATGACGATGTATTGAATCTCGACAAAATTTTAGTGTTCCATTGTCATTAGGAGGCGCTGAACGTTACAATTAACAATCAGCAATGCGTCGGATTCGAAAATATAGACTCACAGGAGAACGACCTTAAGGTGCCCGAGGCAGCAATAGAACCTTGGAGACTAGTCGGCTGGAGGACGATGTATTGAATCTCGACGCAATTTGAGTGTTCCATCGCCATTAGGAGGCGCTGAACGTTACAATTAACAATCAGTTTAGCGTCGGATTCGAAAAACTAGACTCATAGGAGAACGACCATAAGGTGCCCGAGGCAGCAATAGACCCTTCGAGACAAGTCGGCTGAATGGCGATGTATTGAAAGTAGACGCAATTTGAGTGTTCCATCGTCAATAGGAGGCCATTAACATTACAATTAAGTATCAGTTATGCGTCGGATTCGAAAATGTAGACTCACAGGAGAACGACCATAAGGTGCCCGAGGCAGCAATAGACCCTTGGAGACAAGTCGGCTGGAGGTCGATGTATTGCATCTCGACGCAATTTGAGTGTTCCATCGTCAATAGGTGGTCAAGAACGTTACAATTAACTGCCAGCTTTCCGTCGGATTCGAAAATCTAGACTCACAGGAGAACGACCATAAGTTGCCCGACGCAGCAGTAGACTCTTGGAGGCAAGTCGGCTGAAGGACGTAGTATTGAATCTCGACGCAATTTGAGAGTTCTATCGTCAATAGGTGGTCAAGAACGTTACAATTAACTATCAGTTATGCGTCGGATTCGAAAATGTAGACTCACAGGAGACCGACCATAAGGTGCCCGAGGCAGCAATAGACCCTTGGAGACAAGTCGGCTGGAGGTCGATGTATTGCATCTCGACGCAATTTGAGTGTTCCATCGTCAATAGGTGGTCAAGAACGTTACAATTAACTGCCAGCTTTCCGTCGGATTCGAAAATCTAGACTCACAGGAGAACGACCATAAGGTGCCCGACGCAGCAGTAGACTCTTGGAGGCAAGTCGGCTGAAGGACGATGTATTGAATCTCGGCGCAATTTGAGTGTTCCAGCGTCATTAGCAGGCCCTGAACGTTACAATTAACTAGCAGTTTCGCGTCGGATCCGAAAATCTTGACTCACAGAAACGGCCCATATGGTGCCCAAGGCAGCAATATCCCCTTGGAGACAAGTCGGCGCGAGGACGATGTATTGAGACTCGACGCAATTTGAGTGTTCCATCGTCATTAGGAGGCTCTTAACGTTAGAATTAACTATAAGCTCTGCGTCTCATTCGAAACTATAGACTCACAGGAGAACGACCATAAGGTGCCCGAGGCAGCAATACACCCTTGGAGACAAGTCGGCTGGAGGACGAGGTATTGAATCTCGACGCAATTTGAGTGTTGATTCGCCATTAGGAGGCGCTGAACCTTACAATTAACTATCAGTTTTGCGTCGGATACGAAAATCTAGACTCACAGGAGAACGACCATAAGGTGCCCGGGGCAGCAATACACCCTTGGAGACAAGTCGGCTGAATGACGATCTATTGAATCTCGACGCAATTTGAGTGTTCCATCGTCATTACGAGGCGCTGACCGTTTCAATTAACTATCAGTTTTGCGTCGGATACGAAAATCTAGACTCACACGAGACGAATCATATGGTGACCGATGCAGCAATATCCCCTTGGAGACAAGTCGGCTGGAGGACGATGTATTCATTCTGGACGTAATTTGAGTGTTCCATCGTCACTATGAGGCCCTGAACGTTATAATTGACAATCAGTTTAGCGTCGGATTCGAAAAAGTAGACTCACAGGAGAACGACCATAAGGTGCCCGAGGCAGCAATAGACCCTTGGAGAGAAGTCGACTGAATGACGATGTATTGAAACTAGACGCAATTTCAGTGTTCCATCGTCATTAGGAGGCCATTAACATTACTATTAAGCATCAGTTATGCGTCGGATTCGAAAATCTAGACTCACAGGAGACGGATCATAAGTTGCCCGAGGCAGCAATATCCCCTTGTAGATAAGACGGCTGGAGGACGATGTATTGAATCTCGACGCAATTTGAGTTTGCATCGTCATTAGGAGGCGCTGAACGATACACTTAACTATCAGTTTTGGGTCGGATACGAAAATCTAGAGTCATAGGAGACGGACCATATGGTGCCCGAGGCAGCAATATCCGCTTGGAGACAAGTCGGCTGGAGGACGATGTATTGAATCTCGACGTAATTTGAGTGTTCCATCGTCATTAGGAGGCCCTGAGCTTTACAATTAACTTTCAGTTTTGCGTCGGATTCGAAAATCTAGACTCTGAGGAGAACGACCATAAGGTGCCCGAGGCAGCAATACACCCTTGGAGATAAGTCGGCTGGAGGTCGATATATTGCATCTCGACGCAATTTGAGTGTTCCATCGTCATTAGAGTCCCTGAACGTTACAATCAACTATCACTTTTGCGTCGGTTTCGAAAACCTAGACTCACAGGAGAACCACCGTAAGGCGCCAGAGGCAGCAATAAACCCTTGGAGACAAGTCGGCTGAATGACGATGTATTGAATCTCGACAAAATTTTAGTGTTCCATTGTCATTAGGAGGCGCTGAACGTTACAATTAACAATCAGCAATGCGTCGGATTCGAAAATCTAGACTCACAGGAGAACGACCTTAAGGTGCCCGAGGCAGCAATAGACCCTTGGAGACTAGTCGGCTGGAGGACGATGTATTGAATCTCGACGCAATTTGAGTTTTCCATCGCCATTAGGAGGCGCTGAACGTTACAATTAACAATCAGTTTAGCGTCGGATTCGAAAAACTAGACTCATAGGAGAACGACCATAAGGTGCCCGAGGCAGCAATAGACCCTTCGAGACAAGTCGGCTGAATGGCGATGTATTGAAAGTAGACGCAATTTGAGTGTTCCATCGTCAATAGGAGGCCATTAACATTACAATTAAGTATCAGTTATGCGTCGGATTCGAAAATGTAGACTCACAGGAGAACGACCATAAGGTGCCCGAGGCAGCAATAGACCCTTGGAGACAAGTCGGCTGGAGGTCGATGTATTGCATCTCGACGCAATTTGAGTGTTCCATCGTCATTAGGAGGTCAAGAACGTTACAATTAACTGTCAGCTTTGCGTCGGATTCGAAAATCTAGACTCACAGGAGAACCACCATAAGGTGCCAGAGGCAGCAAGAGACTCTTGGAGACAAGTCGGCTGATGGACGATGTATTGCATCTCGACGCAATTTGAGTCTTCCAACGTCATTAGGTGGCACTGAAATATACGATTAACTTGCAGTTTCGCGTCGGATTCGAAACTCTACACTCACAGGAGACGGACCATATGGTACCCAAGGCAGCAATATCCCCTTGGAGACAAGTCGGCTGGTGGACGATGTACTGAATCTCGACGCAATTTGAGTGTTCCATATTCGTTAGGAGGGCCTTAACGTTACAATTAACTATTAGTTTTGCGTCGGATTTGAAAATCTAAACGCACAGGAGCACGACCATAAGGTGCCAGAGGCAGCAAGAGACCCTTGGAGACAAGTCGGCTGGAGGACGATGTATTGAATCGCGACGCAATTTGAGTGTTACATCGTCATTAGGAGACCCTGAACGTTACAATTAACTATCAGTCTTTCGTCTGATTCGCAAATTTAGACTCACAGGAGAACGACCATAAGTTGCCCGAGGCAGCAATAGACCCTTGGAGAGAAGTCGACTGAATGACGATGTATTGAAACTAGACGCAATTTCAGTGTTCCATCGTCATTAGGAGGCCATTAACATTACAATTAAGCATCAGTTATGCGTCGGATTCGAAAATCTAGACTCACAGGAGACGGATCATAAGTTGCCCGAGGCAGCAATATCCCCTTGTAGATAAGACGGCTGGAGGACGATGTATTGAATCTCGACGCAATTTGAGTTTGCATCGTCATTAGGAGGCGCTGAACGATACACTTAACTATCAGTTTTGGGTCGGATACGAAAATCTAGAGTCATAGGAGACGGACCATATGGTGCCCGAGGCAGCAATATCCGCTTGGAGACAAGTCGGCTGGAGGACGATGTATTGAATCTCGACGTAATTTGAGTGTTCCATCGTCATTAGGAGGCCCTGAGCTTTACAATTAACTTTCAGTTTTGCGTCGGATTCGAAAATCTAGACTCTGAGGAGAATGACCATAAGGTGCCCGAGGCAGCAATAGACCCTTGGAGATAAGTCGGCTGGAGGTCGATATATTGCATCTCGACGCAATTTGAGTGTTCCATCGTCATTAGAGTCCCTGAACGTTACAATCAACTATCACTTTTGCGTCGGTTTCGAAAACCTAGACTCACAGGAGAACCACCGTAAGGCGCCAGAGGCAGCAATAAACCCTTGGAGACAAGTCGGCTGAATGACGATGTATTGAATCTCGACAAAATTTTAGTGTTCCATTGTCATTAGGAGGCGCTGAACGTTACAATTAACAATCAGCAATGCGTCGGATTCGAAAATCTAGACTCACAGGAGAACGACCTAAAGGTGCCCGAGGCAGCAATAGACCCTTGGAGACTAGTCGGCTGGAGGACGATGTATTGAATCTCGACGCAATTTGAGTGTTCCATCGCCATTAGGAGGCGCTGAACGTTACAATTAACAATCAGTTTAGCGTCGGATTCGAAAAAGTAGACTCATAGGAGAACGACCATAAGGTGCCCGAGGCAGCAATAGACCCTTCGAGACAAGTCGGCTGAATGGCGATGTATTGAAAGTAGACGCAATTTGAGTGTTCCATCGTCAATAGGAGGCCATTAACATTACAATTAAGTATCAGTTATGCGTCGGATTCGAAAATGTAGACTCACAGGAGAACGACCATAAGGTGCCCGAGGCAGCAATAGACCCTTGGAGACAAGTCGGCTGGAGGTCGATGTATTGCATCTCGACGCAATTTGAGTGTTCCATCGTCATTAGGAGGTCAAGAACGTTACAATTAACTGTCAGCTTTGCGTCGGATTCGAAAATCTAGACTCACAGGAGAACCACCATAAGGTGCCAGAGGCAGCAAGAGACTCTTGGAGACAAGTCGGCTGATGGACGATGTATTGCATCTCGACGCAATTTGAGTCTTCCAACGTCATTAGGTGGCACTGAAATATACGATTAACTTGCAGTTTCGCGTCGGATTCGAAACTCTACACTCACAGGAGACGGACCATATGGTACCCAAGGCAGCAATATCCCCTTGGAGACAAGTCGGCTGGTGGACGATGTACTGAATCTCGACGCAATTTGAGTGTTCCATATTCGTTAGGAGGGCCTTAACGTTACAATTAACTATTAGTTTTGCGTCGGATTTGAAAATCTAAACGCACAGGAGCACGACCATAAGGTGCCAGAGGCAGCAAGAGACCCTTGGAGACAAGTCGGCTGGAGGACGATGTATTGAATCGCGACGCAATTTGAGTGTTACATCGTCATTAGGAGACCCTGAACGTTACAATTAACTATCAGTCTTTCGTCTGATTCGCAAATTTAGACTCACAGGAGAACGACCATAAGTTGCCCGAGGCAGCAATAGACCCTTGGAGACAAGTCGGCTGGAGGTCGATGTATTGCATCTCGACGCAATTTGAGAGTTCCATCGTCAATAGGTGGTCAAGAACGTTACAATTAACTGTCAGCTTTGCGTCGGATTCGAAAATCTAGACTCACAGGAGAACGACCATAAGTTGCCCGACGCAGCAGTAGACTCTTGGAGGCAAGTCGGCTGAAGGACGTAGTATTGAATCTCGACGCAATTTGAGAGTTCCATCGTCAATAGGTGGTCAAGAACGTTACAATTAACTATCAGTTATGCGTCGGATTCGAAAATGTAGACTCACAGGAGACCGACCATAAGGTGCCCGAGGCAGCAATAGACCCTTGGAGACAAGTCGGCTGGAGGTCGATGTATTGCATCTCGACGCAATTTGAGTGTTCCATCGTCAATAGGTGGTCAAGAACGTTACAATTAACTGTCAGCTTTCCGTCGGATTCGAAAATCTAGACTCACAGGAGAACGACCATAAGGTGCCCGACGCAGCAGTAGACTCTTGGAGGCAAGTCGGCTGAAGGACGATGTATTGAATCTCGGCGCAATTTGAGTGTTCCAGCGTCATTAGCAGGCCCTGAACGTTACAATTAACTAGCAGTTTCGCGTCGGATCCGAAAATCTTGACTCACAGAAACGGCCCATATGGTGCCCAAGGCAGCAATATCCCCTTGGAGACAAGTCGGCGCGAGGACGATGTATTGAGACTCGACGCAATTTGAGTGTTCCATCGTCATTAGGAGGCTCTTAACGTTAGAATTAACTATAAGCTCTGCGTCTCATTCGAAACTATAGACTCACAGGAGAACGACCATAAGGTGCCCGAGGCAGCAATACACCCTTGGAGACAAGTCGGCTGAATGACGATCTATTGAATCTCGACGCAATTTGAGTGTTCCATCGTCATTACGAGGCGCTGACCGTTTCAATTAACTATCAGTTTTGCGTCGGATACGAAAATCTAGACTCACACGAGACGAATCATATGGTGACCGATGCAGCAATATCCCCTTGGAGACAAGTCGGCTGGAGGACGATGTATTCATTCTGGACGTAATTTGAGTGTTCCATCGTCACTAGGAGGCCCTGAACGTTATAATTGACAATCAGTTTAGCGTCGGATTCGAAAAAGTAGACTCACAGGAGAACGACCATAAGGTGCCCGAGGCAGCAATAGACCCTTGGAGAGAAGTCGACTGAATGACGATGTATTGAAACTAGACGCAATTTCAGTGTTCCATCGTCATTAGGAGGCCATTAACATTACAATTAAGCATCAGTTATGCGTCGGATTCGAAAATCTAGACTCACAGGAGACGGATCATAAGTTGCCCGAGGCAGCAATATCCCCTTGTAGATAAGACGGCTGGAGGACGATGTATTGAATCTCGACGCAATTTGAGTTTGCATCGTCATTAGGAGGCGCTGAACGATACACTTAACTATCAGTTTTGGGTCGGATACGAAAATATAGAGTCATAGGAGACGGACCATATGGTGCCCGAGGCAGCAATATCCGCTTGGAGACAAGTCGGCTGGAGGACGATGTATTGAATCTCGACGTAATTTGAGTGTTCCATCGTCATTAGGAGGCCCTGAGCTTTACAATTAACTTTCAGTTTTGCGTCGGATTCGAAAATCTAGACTCTGAGGAGAACGACCATAAGGTGCCCGAGGCAGCAATAGACCCTTGGAGACAAGTCGGCTGGAGGTCGATATATTGCATCTCGACGCAATTTGAGTGTTCCATCGTCATTAGAGTCCCTGAACGTTACAATTAACTATCAGTTTTGCGTCGGTTTTGGAAAACGTAGACTCACCGGAGAACCACCATAAGGCGCCCGAGGCAGCAATAAACCCTTGGAGACAAGTCGGCTGAATGACGATGTTTTGAATCTCGACAAAATTTTAGTGTTCCATCGTCATTAGGAGGAGCTGAACGTTACAATTAACTATCAGCAATGCGTCGGATTCGAAAATCTAGACTCACAGGAGAACGACCTTAAGGTGCCCGAGGCAGCAATAGACCCTTGGAGACTAGTCGGCTGGAGGGCGATGTATTGAATCTCGACGCAATTTCAGTGTTCCATGGTCATTAGGAGGCGCTGAACGTTACAATTAACAATCAGTTTAGCGTCGGATTCGAAAAAGTAGACTTACAGGAGAACGACCATAAGGTGCCCGAGGCAGCAATAGACCCTTCGAGACAAGTCGGCTGAATGGCGATGTATTGAAACTAGACGCAATTTGAGTGTTCCATCGTCAATAGGAGGCCATTAACATTACAATTAAGTATCAGTTATGCGTCGGATTCGAAAATCTAGACTCACAGGAGAGGGATCATAAGTTGGCCGAGGCAGCAATATCCCCTTGTAGATAAGTCGGCTGGAGGACGATGTATTGAATCTCGACGGAATTTGAGTGTTCCATCGTAATTTGGAGGCGCTGAACGTAACAATTAACTATCAGTTTTGCGTCGGATACGAAAATCGAGACTCACAGGAGACGGACCATATGGAGCCCGAGGCAGCAACATCCCCTTGGAGACAAGGCGGCTGGAGGACGATGTATTGAATCTCGACGCAATTTGAGTGTTCCATCATCATTTGGAGGCCCTTATCGTTACAATTAACTATCAGTTTTGCGTCTGATTCGAAAATTTAGACTCATAGAAGAACGACCATAAGGTGCCCGAGGCATCAATAGACCCTTGGAGACAAGTCGGCTGGAGGTCGATATATTGCATCTCGACGCAATTTGAGTGTTCCATCGTCATTAGGAGTCCCTGAAGTTACAATTAACAATCAGTTTTGCGTCGGTATCGAAAACCTAGACTAACAGGAGAACCACCATAAGGCGCCCGAGGCAGCAATAAACCCTTGGATACAAGTCGACTGAAGGACGATGTATTGAATCTCGACTCAATTTGAGAGTTCCAAAGTCATTAGGAGGCACTGAACGGTACAATTAACTAGCAGTTTCGCGTCGGATTCAAAAATTTAGACTCACAGGAGATGGACCATATGGTGCCCAAGGCAGCAATATCCCCTTGGAGGCAAGACGGCTGGAGGACATGTATTGAATCTCGACGCAATTTGAATGTTCCATCTCCGATAGGAGGCCCTGAACGTTACAATTAACTATCAGTTTTGCGTTGGATTCTAAAATCTAGACTCACACGAGAACGACCATAAGGTGCCCGAGGCAGCAATAGACCCTTGGAGACAAGTCGGCTGAATGACGATGCATTGTATCTCGACAAAAATTTAGTGTTCCATCGTCATTAAGAGGCGCTGAACGTTACAATTAACTATCAGCAATGCGTCGGATTCGAAAATCTACACTCACAGGAGAACGACCTAAAGGTGCCCGAGGCAGCAATAGACCCTTGGAGACTAGTCGGCTGGAGGACGATGTATTGAATCTTGACGCAATTTGAGTGTTCCATCGTCATTAGGAGGCGCTGAACGTAACAATTAAGTATCAGTTTTGCGTCGGATACGAAAATCTAGACTCACAGGAGACGGAACATGTTGAGCCCGAGGCAGCAACATCCCCTTGGAGACAAGGCGGCTGGAGGACGATGTATTGAATCTCGACGCAATTTGAGTGTTCCATATTCGTTAGGAGGCCCTGAACGTTACAATTAACAATAAGTTTTTCGTCTGATTTGCAAATTTAGACTCACTGGAGAACGACGATAATGTGCCCGAGGCAGCAATAGATCCTTGGAGACAAGTAGGCTGAATGACGATGTATTTAATCTCGACGCAATTTGAGTGTTCCAACGTCATTAGGAGGCGCTGAACATTACAATTAACTAATAGTTATGCGTCGGATTCGAAAATCTAGACTCACAGGAGAACGACCATAAGATGCCCGAGGCAGCAATAGATCCTTGGAGTCAAGCCGGCTGGAGGACGACGTATTGAATTTCGACGCAATTTGAGTGTTCCATCGTCATTAGGAGGCCATGAACGTTAGAATTAACTATCAGATTTGCGTTGGATTCGAAAATCTAGACTCACAGGAGAACCACCATAAGGCGCCCGAGGCAGCAATAGACTCTTGGAGGCAAGTCGGCTGAAGAACGATGTTTTGAATCTCGGCGCAATTTGAGTGTTCCAGCGTCATTAGCAGGCCCTGAACGTTACAATTAACTAGCAGTTTCGCGTCGGATTCGAAAATCTACACCCACAGGAGACGGACCATATGGTACCCAAGGCAGCAATATCCCCTTGGAGATAAGTCGGCTGAATTACGATGTATTGAAACTAGACGCAATTTGAGTGTTCCATCGTCATTAGGAGGCCATTAACATTACAATTAAGCACCAGTTATGCGTGGGAATCGAAAATCTAGACTCACAGGAGACGGATCATAAGTTGCCCGAGGCAGCAATATCCCCTTGTAGATAAGTCGGCACGAGGACGATGTATTGAATCTCGACGCAATTTTAGTGTTGCATTGTCATTAGGAGGCGCTGAACGTTACAGTTAACTATCAGTTTTGGGTTGGATACGAAAATCTAGAGTCATTGGAGACGGACCATATGGTGCCCGAGGCAGCAATATCCTCTTGGAGACAAGTCGGCTGGAGGACGATGTATTGAATCTCGACAAAATTTTAGTGTTCCATCGTCATTAGGAGGCTCTGAACGTTACAATTAACTATCAGCAATGCGTCGGATTCGAAAATCTAGACTCACAGGAGAACGACCATAAGGTGCCCGAGGCAACAATAGATCCTTGGAGACAAGTCGGCTGGAGGACGATGTATTGAATTTCGACGCAATTTGAGTGTTCCATCGTCATTACCCGGCCCTGAACGTTACAATTAACTAGCAGTTTCGCGTCGGATCCGAAAATCTTGACTCACTGAAACAGCCCATATGGGGCCGAAGGCAGCAATATCCCCTTGGAGACAAGTCGGCTCGAGGACGATGTATTGAGTCTCGACGCAATTTGAGTGTTCCAGCGGCGATAGGAGGCTCTTAACGTTAGAATTAACTATAAGTTTTGCGTCTCATTCGAAAATTTAGACTCACAGGAGATCGACCATAAGGTGCCCGAGGCAGCAGAAGACCCTTGGAGACAAGTCGGCTGGAGGACGATGTATTGGATCTCGACGCAATTTGAGTGTTGATTCGTCATTATGAGGCGCTGAACGTCACAATTAACTATCAGTTTAGCGTCGGATTCGAAAATCTAGACTCTGAGGAGAACGACCATAAGGTGCCCGAGGCAGCAATAGACCCTTGGAGACAAGTCGGCTGAATGACGATGTATTGAATCTCGACAAAATTTTAGTGCTCCACCGTCATTCGGAGGCGCTGAACCTTACAATTAACTATCAGCAATGCGTCGGATTCGAAAATCTAGACTCACAGGAGAACGACCTTAAGGTGCCTGAGGCAGCAATAGACCCTTGGAGACTAGTCGGCTGGAAAACGATGTATTGAATCTCGACGCAATTTGAGTGTTCCGTCGTCATTAGGAGGCGCTGAACGTTACAATTAACTATCAGTTTTGCGTCGGATACGAAAATCTAGACTCACAGGAGACGGACCATATTGTGCCCGAGGCTGCAATATCCCCTTGGGGACAAGTCGGCTGAAGGACGGTGTATTGATTTTGGACGTAATTTGAGTGTTCCATCGTCATTAGGAGGCCCTGAACGTTACAATTAACAATCAGTTTAGCGTCGGATACAAAAAACTAGACTCTCAGGAGAACGACCATAAGGTGCTCGAGGCAGCAATAGACCCTTGCGGACAAGTCGGCAGAATGACGATGTATTGAATCTAGACGCAATATGAGTGTTCCACCGTCATTAGGAGGCCATTAACGTTACGATTACCCATCAGTTTTACGTCGGATTCGAAAATTTAGACTCACAGGAGACGGATCATAAGTTGCCCGAGGCAGCAATATCCCCTTGTAGATAAGTCGGCACGAGGACGATGTATTGAATCTCGACGCAATTTTAGTGTTGCATCATCATTAGGAGGCGCTGAACGTAACAATTAACTATCAGTTTTGCGTCGGATACGAAAATCTAGACTCACAGGAGACGGACCATATGGAGCCCGAGGCAGCAACATCCCCTTGGAGACAAGGCGGCTGAATGACGATGTATTGAAACTAGACGCAATTTGGGTGTTCCATCGTCATTAGGAGGCCATTAACATTACAATTAAGCACCAGTTATGCGTCGGATTCGAAAATCTAGACTCACAGGAGACGGATCATAAGTTGCACGAGGACGATGTATTGAATCTCGACGCAATTTTAGTGTTGCATCGTCGTTAGGAGGCGCTGAACGTTACAGTTAACTATCAGTTTTGGGTCGGATACGAAAATCTAGAGTCATAGGAGACGGGCCATATGTTGCCCGAGGCACCAATATCCGCTTGGAGACAAGTCGGCTGGAGGTCGATATATTGCATCTCGACGCAATTTGAGTGTTCCAACGTCATCAGGAGGCACTGAACATTACAAATAACTTGCAGTTTCGCGTCGGATTCGAAAATCTACACTCACAGGAGACGGAACATATGGTGCCCAAGGCAGCAATATCCCCTTTGGGGACAAATCGGCTGGAGGACGATGTATTGATTCTCGACGCAATTTGAGTGTTCCATATTCATTAGGAGGCCCTTAACGTTACAATTAACTATTAGTTTTTCGTCTGATTCGCAAATTTAGACTCGCTGGAGAACGACGATAGGTGCCCGAGGCAGCAATAGACCCTTGGAGACAAGTCGGCTGAATAACGATGTATTTAATCTCGACGCAATTTGAGTGTTCCATCGTCATTAGGAGGCCCTGAACGTTACAATTAACTATCAGTTTTTCGTCTGATTCGCAAATTTAGACTCACTGGAGAACGACGATAGATGCCCGAGGCAGCAATAGACCCTTGGAGACAAGTCGGCTGAATAACGATGTATTTAATCTCGACGCAATTTGAGTGTTCCATCGTCATTAGGAGGCGCTGAACATTACAATTAACTATCAGTTATGCGTCGGATTCGAAAATCTAGACCCACAGGAGAACGACCATAAGGTGCCCGAGGCAGCAATAGATCCTTGGAGACAAGTCGGCTGGAGGACGATGTATTGAATTTCGACGTAATTTGAGTCTTCCATCGTCATTAGGAGGCCCTGAACGTTACAATTAACAATCAGTTTAGCGTCGGATACAAAAAACTAGACTCACAGGAGAACGACCATAAGGTGCCCGAGGCAACAATAGACCCTTGCGGACAAGTCGGCAGAATGACGACGTATTGAATCTAGACGCAATTTGAGTGTCCCACCGTCATTACGAGGCCATTAACGTTACGATTACCCATCAGTTTTACGTCGGATTCAAAAGTTTAGACTCACAGGAGACGGATCATAAGTTGCCCGAGGTAGCAATATCCCCTTGTAGATAAGTCGGCTGGAGGACGATGTATTGAATCTCGACGGAATTTGAGTGTTCCATCGTAATTAGGAGGCGCTGAACGTAACAATTAACTATCAGTTTTGCGTCGGATACGAAAATCTAGACTCACAGGAGACGGACCATATGGAGCCCGAGGCAGCAACATCCCCTTGGAGACAAGGCGGCTGGAGGACGATGTATTGAATCTCGACGCAATTTGAGTGTTCCATCATCATTAGGAGGCCCTTAACGTTACAATTAACTATCAGTTTTGCGTCTGATTCGAAAATTTAGACTCATAGGAGAACGACCATAAGGTGCCCGAGGCATCAATAGACCCTTGGAGACAAGTCGGCTGGAGGTCGATATATTGCATCTCGACGCAATTTGAGTGTTCCATCGTCATTAGGAGTCCCTGATCGTTACAATTAACTATCAGTTTTGCGTCGGTTTCGAAAACCTAGACTCACAGGAGAACCACCATAAGCCGCCCGAGGCAGCAATAAACCCTTGGAGACAAGTCGACAGAAGGACGATGTATTGAATCTCGACGCAATTTGAGAGTTCCAAAGTCATTAGGAGGCACTGAACGGTACAATTAACTAGCAGTTTCGCGTCGGATTCGAAAATTTAGACTCACGGGAGATGAACCATATGGTGCCCAAGGCAGCAATATTCCCTTGGAGACAAGGCGGCTGGAGGACGATGTATTGAATCTCGACGCAATTTGAGTGTTCCATCATCATTAGGAGGCCCTTAACGTTACAATTAACTATCAGTTTTGCGTCTGATACGAAAATTTAGACTCATAGGAGAACGACCATAAGGTGCCCGAGGCATCAATAGACCCTTGGAGACAAGTCGGCTGGAGGACGATGTATTGAATTTCGACGCAATTTGAGTGTTCCATCGTCATTAGGAGGCGCTGAACGTTTGAATTAACTATCACTTATGCGTCGGATTCGAAAATTTAGACTCACAGGAGAACGACCATAAGGTGCCCGAGGCAGCAATAGACCCTTGGAGACAAGTCGGCTGGAGGTCGATGTATTGCATGTCGACGCAATTTGAGTGTTCCATCGTCATTAGGAGGTCATGAACGTTAGAATTAACTGTCAGCTTTGCGTCGGATTCGAAGCACCAGACTCACAGGAGAACCACCATAAGGTGCCAGAGGCAACAAGACACTCTTGGAGACAAGTCGGTTGGAGGACGATGTATTGAATTTCGTTGCAATTTGAGTGTTTTAAAGTCATTAGGAGGCTCTGAACGTTACAATTAACTTGCAGTTTCGCGTCGGATTCGAAAATCTACACTCACAGGAGACTGACCATATGGTACCCAAAAAAAGGCAGCAATATCCCCTTGGAGTCAAGTCGGCTGGAGGACTATGTATTGAATCTCGACGCAATTTGAGTGTTCCATATTCGTTAATAGGCCCTTAACGTTACAATTAACCATTAGGCTTGCGTCGGATTTGAAAATCTAAACGCACAGGAACATGACCATAAGGTGCCAGAGGCAGCAATAACCCTTGGAGACATATCGGCTGGAGGACGGTGTATTGAATCGCGACGCAATTAGTGTGTCCCATCGTCATTATGAGACCCTGAACGTTACATTAACTATCAGTTTTTCGTCTGATTCGCAAATTTAGACTCACTGGAGAACGACGGTAAGGTCCCCGAGGCAGCAAAAGATCCTTGGAGTCAAGTCGGCTGGAGGACGATGTATTGAATTTCGACGCAATTTGAGTGTTCCATCGTCATTAGGAGGCCATGAACGTTAGAATTAACAATCAGATTTGCGTTGGATTCGAAAATCTAGACTCACAGGAGAACCACCATAAGGTGCCCGAGGCAGCAATAGACTCTTCGAGGCAAGTCAGCTGAAGAACGATGTTTTGAATATCGGCGCAAATTGAGTGTTCCAGCGTCATTAGCAGGCCCTGAACGTTACAATTAACTAGCAGTTTCGCGTCGGATCCGAAAATCTTGACTCACAGAAACGGCCCATAAGGTGCCCAAGGCAGCAATATACCCTTGGAGACAAGTCGGCTCGAGGACGATGTATTGAGTCTCGACGCAATTTGAGTGTTCCATCGTCATTAGGAGGCTCTTAACGTTAGAATTTTGCGTCTCATTCGAAAATTTAGACTCACAGGAGAACGACCATAAGGTGCCCGAGGCAGCAATAGACCCTTGGAGACAAGTCGGTTGAAGGACGATGTATTGAATCTCGACGCAATTTGAGAGTTGATTCACCATTAGGAGGCGCTGAACGTTACAATTAACTATCAGTTTTGCGTCGGATACGAAAACCTAGACTCACAGGAGAACGACCATAAGGTGCCCGGGGCAGCAATTCACCCTTGGAGACAAGTCGGCTGAAAGTTGATGTATTGAATCTCGACGTAATTTGAGTGTTCCATCGTCATTAGGAGGCCCTGAACGTTACAATTAACAATCAGTTTAGCGTCGGATTCGAAAATGTAGACTCACAGAAGAACGACCGTAAGGTGCCCGAGGCAGCAATAGACCCTTGGAGACAAGTCGGCTGAATGACGATGTATTGAAACTAGACGCAATTTGAGTGTCCATCGTCATTAGGAGGCCAATAACATTACAATTAAGCATCAGTTAGTTATGCGTCGGATTCGAAAATCTACTCACAGGAGACAGATCATAAGTTGCCCGTGGCAGCAATATCCCCTTGTAGATAGGTCGGCTGGAGGACGATGTATTGAATCTCGACGCCATTTGAGTGTTCCATCGTCATTAGGAGGCGCTGAACATTACAATTAACTATCTGTTATGCGTCGGATTCGAAAATGTAGACTCACAGGAGAACGACCATACGGTGGCCGAGGCAGCAATAGACCCTTGGAGACAAGTCGGCTGGAGGTCGATGTATTGCATCTCGACGCAATTTGAGTGTTCCATCGTCATTAGGAGGTCAAGAACGTTACAATTAACTGTCAGCTTTGCGTCGGATTCGAAAATCTAAACTCACAGGAGAACCACCATAAGGTGCCAGAGGCAGCAAGAGACTCTTGGAGACAAGTCGGCTGAAGGACGATGTATTGCATCTCGACGCAATTTGAGTGTTCCAACGTCATTAGGAGGCGCTGAACGTTACAATTAACTATCAGTTTTGGGTCGGATACGAAAATCTAGAGTCATAGGAGACGGACCATATGGTGCCCGAGACAGCAATATCCGCTTGGAGACAAGTCGGCTGGAGGACGATGTATTGAATCTCGACGGAATTTGAGTAATCCATCGTCATTAGGTGGCCCTGAGCTTTACAATTAACTATCAGTTTTGCGTCGGTTTCGAAAACCTAGACTCACAGGAGAACCACCAAAAGGCGCCCGACGCAGCAATAAACCCTTGGAGACAAGTCGGCTGAATGACGAGGTATTGAATCTCGACAAAATGTTACTGTTCCATCGTCATTAGGAGGCGCTGAACGTTACAATTAACTATCAGCAATGCGTCGGATTCGAAAATCTAGACTCACAGGAGAACGACCTTAAGGTGCCCGAGGAGACTAATCGGCTGGAGGACGATGTATTGAATCTCGACGCAATTTGAGTGTTCCATCGTCATTAGGAGACCATTAACATTACTATTAAGCATGAGTTATGCGTCGGATTCGAAAATCTAGACTCACAGGAGACGGAACATATGGTACCCAAGGCAGCAATATCCCCTTTGGGGACAAATCGGCTGGAGGACGATGTATTGAGTCTCGACGCAATTTGAGTGTTCCATATTCATTAGGAGGCCCTTAACGTTACAATTAACTATTAGTTTTGCGTCGGATTTGAAAATCTAAACGCACAGGAGCACGACCATAAGGTGCCAGAGGCAGCAATAGACCCTTGGAGACATGTCGGCTGGAGGACGATGTATTGAATCGCGACGCAATTTGAGTGTTTCATCGTCATTAGGAGACCCTGAACGTTACAATTAACTATCAGTTTTTCGTCTGATTCGCAAATTTAGACTCACTGGAGAACGACGATAGGTGCCCGAGGCAGCAATAGACCCTTGGAGACAAGTCGGCTGAATAACGATGTATTTAATCTCGACGCAATTTGAGTGTTCCATCGTCATTAGGAGGCGCTGAACATTACAATTAACTATCAGTTATGCGTCGGATTCGAAAATCTAGACTCACAGGAGAACGACCATAAGGTGCCCGAGGCAGCAATAGATCCTTGGAGACAAGTCGGCTGGAGGACGATGTATTGAATTTCGACGTAATTTGAGTCTTCCATCGTCATTAGGAGGCCCTGAACGTTACAATTAACAATCAGTTTAGCGTCGGATACAAAAAACTAGACTCACAGGAGAACGACCATTAGGTGCCCGAGGCAACAATAGACCCTTGCGGACAAGTCGGCAGAATGACGACGTATTGAATCTAGACGCAATATGAGTGATCCACCGTCATTAGGAGGCCATTAACGTTACGATTACCCATCAGTTTTACGTCGGATTCAAAAGTTTAGACTCACAGGAGACGGATCATAAGTTGCCCGAGGTAACAATATCCCCTTGTAGATAAGTCGGCTGGAGGACGATGTATTGAATCTCGACGGAATTTGAGTGTTCCATCGTAATTAGGAGGCGCTGAACGTAACAATTAACTATCAGTTTTGCGTCGGATACGAAAATCTAGCCTCACAGGAGACGGACCATATGGAGCCCGAGGCAGCAACATCCCCTTGGAGACAAGGCGGCTGGAGGACGATGTATTGAATCTCGACGCAATTTGAGTGTTCCATCATCATTAGGAGGCCCTTAACGTTACAATTAACTATCAGTTTTGCGTCTGATTCGAAAATTTAGACTCATAGGAGAACGACCATAAGGTGCCCGAGGCATCAATAGACCCTTGGAGACAAGTCGGCTGGAGGTTGATATATTGCATCTCGACGCAATTTGAGTGTTCCATCGTCATTAGGAGTCCCTGATCGTTACAATTAACTATCAGTTTTGCGTCGGTTTCGAAAACCTAGACTCACAGGAGAACCACCATAAGGCGCCCGAGGCAGCAATAAACCCTTGGAGACAAGTCGACTGAAGGACGATGTATTGAATCTCGACGCAATTTGAGAGTTCCAAAGTCATTAGGAGGCACTGAACGGTACAATTAACTAGCAGTTTCGCGTCGGATTCGAAAATTTAGACTCACGGGAGATGAACCATATGGTGCCCAAGGCAGCAATATTCCCTTGGAGACAAGGCGGCTGGAGGACGATGTATTGAATCTCGACGCAATTTGAGTGTTCCATCATCATTAGGAGGCCCTTAACGTTACAATTAACTATCAGTTTTGCGTCTGATACGAAAATTTAGACTCATAGGAGAACGACCATAAGGTGCCCGAGGCATCAATAGACCCTTGGAGACAAGTCGGCTGGAGGTTGATATATTGCATCTCGACGCAATTTGAGTGTTCCATCGTCATTAGGAGGTCATGAACGTTACAATTAACTGTCTGCTTTGCGTCGGATTCGAAACACCAGACTCACAGGAGAACCACCATAAGGTGCCAGAGGCAACAAGAGACTCTTGGAGACAAGTCGGTTGGAGGACGATGTATTGAATTTCGTTGCAATTTGAGTGTTTTAAAGTCATTAGGAGGCTCTGAACGTTACAATTAACTTGCAGTTTCGCGTCGGATTCGAAAATCTACACTCACAGGAGACGCACCATATGGTACCCAAGGCAGCAATATCCCCTTGGAGTCAAGTCGGCTGGAGGACTATGTATTGAATCTCGACGCAATTTGAGTGTTCCATATTCGTTAGGAGGCCCTTAACGTTACAATTAACCATTAGGCTTGCGTCGGATTTGAAAATCTAAACGCACAGGAACATGACCATAAGGTGCCAGAGGCAGCAATTACCATTGGAGACATATCGGCTGGAGGACGGTGTATTGAATCGCGACGCAATTAGTGTGTCCCATCGTCATTATGAGACCCTGAACGTTACATTAACTATCAGTTTTTCGTCTGATTCGCAAATTTAGACTCACTGGAGAACGACGATAAGGTCCCCGAGGCAGCAATAGATCCTTGGAGTCAAGTCGGCTGGAGGACGATGTATTGAATTTCGACGCAATTTGAGTGTTCCATCGTCATTAGGAGGCCATGAACGTTAGAATTAACAATCAGATTTGCGTTGGATTCCAAAATCTAGACTCACAGGAGAACCACCATAAGGTGCCCGAGGCAGCAATAGACTCTTGGAGGCAAGTCAGCTGAAGAACGATGTTTTGAATATCGGCGCAAATTGAGTGTTCCAGCGTCATTAGCAGGCCCTGAACGTTACAATTAACTAGCAGTTTCGCGTCGGATCCGAAAATCTTGACTCACAGAAACGGCCCATAAGGTGCCCAAGGCAGCAATATACCCTTGGAGACAAGTCGGCTCGAGGACGATGTATTGAGTCTCGACGCAATTTGTTTGTTCCATCGTCATTAGGAGGCTCTTAACGTTAGAATTTTGCGTCTCATTCGAAAATTTAGACTCACAGGAGAACGACCATAACGTGCCCGAGGCAGCAATAGACCCTTGGAGACAAGTCGGTTGAAGGACGATGTATTGAATCTCGTCGCAATTTGAGAGTTGATTCACCATTAGGAGGCGCTGAACGTTACAATTAACTATCAGTTTTGCGTCGGATACGAAAACCTAGACTCACAGGAGAACGACCATAAGGTGCCCGGGGCAGCAATTCACCCTTGGAGACAAGTCGGCTGAAAGTTGATGTATTGAATCTCGACGTAATTTGAGTGTTCCATCGTCATTAGGAGGCCCTGAGCTTTACAATTAACTATCAGTTTTGCGTCGGATACGAAAATCTAGACGCACAGGAGACGAATCATATGGTGACCGAGGCAGCAATATCCCCTTGAAGACAAGTCGGCTGGAGGACGATGTATTGATTCTGGACGTAATTTGAGTGTTCCATCGTCATTAGGAGGCCCTGAACGTTACAATTAACAATCAGTTTTGCGTCGGATTCGAAAATGTAGACTCACAGAAGAACGACCATAAGGTGCCCGAGGCAGCAATAGACCCTTGGAGACAAGTCGGCTGAATGACGATGTATTGAAACTAGACGCAATTTGAGTGTCCATCGTCATTAGGAGGCCAATAACATTACAATTAAGCATCAGTTATGCGTCGGATTCGAAAATCTACTCACAGGAGACAGATCATAAGTTGCCCGTGGCAGCAATATCCCCTTGTAGATAAGTCGGCTGGAGGACGATGTATTGAATCTCGACGCCATTTGAGTGTTCCATCGTCATTAGGAGGCGCTGAACATTACAATTAACTATCTGTTATGCGTCGGATTCGAAAATGTAGACTCACAGGAGAACCACCATAAGGTGCCAGAGGCAGCAAGAGACTCTTGGAGACAAGTCGGCTGAAGGACGATGTATTGCATCTCGACGCAATTTGAGTGTTCCAACGTCATTAGGAGGCGCTGAACGTTACAATTAACTATCAGTTTTGGGTCGGATACGAAAATCTAGAGTCATAGGAGACGGACCATATGGTGCCCGAGGCAGCAATATCCGCTTGGAGACAAGTCGGCTGGAGGACGATGTATTGAATCTCGACGGAATTTGAGTAATCCATCGTCATTAGGAGGCCCTGAGCTTTACAATTAACTATCAGTTTTGCGTCAGTTTCGAAAACCTAGACTCACAGGAGAACCACCAAAAGGCGCCCGACGCAGCAATAAACCCTTGGAGACAAGTCGGCTGAATGACGAGGTATTGAATCTCGACAAAATGTTACTGTTCCATCGTCATTAGGAGGCGCTGAACGTTACAATTAACTATCAGCAATGCGTCGGATTCGAAAATCTAGACTCACAGGAGAACGACCTTAAGGTGCCCGAGGAGACTAATCGGCTGGAGGACGATGTATTGAATCTCGACGCAATTTGAGTGTTCCATCGTCATTAGGAGACCATTAACATTACTATTAAGCATGAGTTATGCGTCGGATTCGAAAATCTAGACTCACAGGAGACGGATCATAAGTTGCCCGGCGCAGCAATATCCCCTTGTAGATAAGTGGGCAGGAGGACGATGTATTGAATCTCGACGCAATTTGAGTGTTCCATCGTCATTAGGAGGCGCTGAACGTTACAATTAACTATCAGTTATGCGTCGGAATCGAGAATTTAGACTCACAGGAGAACGACCATAAGGTGCCCGAGGCAGCAATAGACCCTTGGAGACAAGTCGGCTGGAGGTCGATATATTGCATCTCGACGCAATTTGAGTGTTCCATTGTCATTACGAGGTCATGAACGTTACAATTAACTGTCAGCTTTGCGTCGGATTCGAAAACCTAGACTCACAGGAGAACCACCATAAGGTGCCAGAGGCAGCAAGAGACTCTTATAGACAAGTCGAATGAAGTACGATGTATTTTATCTCGACGCAATTTGAGTGTTCCAACGTCATTAGGAGGCACTGAACGTTACAAATAACTTGCAGTTTCGCGTCGGATTCGAAAATCTACACTCACAGGAGACGGACCATATGGTACCCAAGGCAGCAATATCCCCTTGGAGACAAGTCGGCTGGAGGACGATGTATTGAATTTGAGTGTTCCATATTCGTTAGGAGGCCCTTAACATTACAATTAAGCATTAGTTTTGCGTCGGATTTGAAAATCTAAACGCACAGGAGCACGACCATAAGGTGCCAGAGGCAGCAATAGACCCTTGGAGACAAGTCGGTTGAAGGACGATGCTTTGAATCTCGACGTAATTTGAGTGTTCCATCGTCATTAGGAGGCCCTGAGCTTTACAATTAACTATCAGTTTTGCGTCGGATACGAAAATCTAGACGCACAGGAGACGAATCATATGGTGCCCGAGGCGGCAATAGACCCTTGGAGACAAGTCGGCTGAATGACGATGTATTGAAACTAGACGCAATTTGAGTGTCCATCGTCATTAGGAGGCCAATAAAATTACAATTAAGCATCAGTTATGCGTCGGATTCGAAAATCTACTCACAGGAGGCAGATCATAAGTTGACCGTGGCAGCAATATCCCCTTGTAGATAAGTCGGCTGGAGGTCGATGAATTGCATCTCGACGCAATTTGAGTGTTCCATCGTCATTAGGAGGTCAAGAACGTTACAATTAACTGTCAGCTTTGCGTCGGATTCGAAAATCTAAACTCACAGGAGAACCACCATAAGGTGCCAGAGTCAGCAAGAGACTCTTGGAAACAAGTCGGCTGAAGGACGATGTATTGCATCTGGACGCAATTTGAGTGTTCCAACGTCATTAGGAGGCGCTGAACGTTACAATTAACTATCAGTTTTGGGTCGGATACGAAAATCTAGAGTCATAGGAGACGGACCATATGGTGCCCGAGGCAGCAATATCAGCTTGGAGACAAGTCGGCTGGAGGACGATGTATTGAATCTCGACGTAATTTGAGTGTTCCATCGTCATTAGTAGGCCCTGAGCTTTACAATTAACTATCAGTTTTGCGTCGGATTCGAAAATCTAGACTCTGAGGAGAACGACCATAAGGTGCCCGAGGCAGCAATACACCCTTGGAGACAAGTCGGCTGGAGGTTGATATATTGCATCTCGACGCAATTTGAGTGTTCCATCGTCATTAGGAGGTCATGAACGTTACAATTAACTTGCAGTTTCGCGTCGGATTCGAAAATCTACACTCACAGGCGACGGACCATATGGTACCCAAGGCAGCAATATCCCCTTGGAGACAAGTCGGCTGGAGGACGATGTATTGAATCTCGACGCAATTTGAGTGTTCCATATTCGTTAGGAGGCCCTTAACGTTACAATTAACTATTAGTTTTGCGTCGGATTTGAAATTCTAAACGCACAGGAGCACGACCATAAGGTTCCGGAGGCAGCAATAGACCCTTGGAAACATGTCGGCTGGAGGACGATGTATTGAATCGCGACGCAATTTGAGTGTTCCACCGTCATTAGGAGGCCCTGAACATTACAATTAACAATCAGTTTAGCGTCGGATTCGAAAATCTAGACTCACAGGAGAACGACCATAAGGTGCCCGAGGCAGCAATAGACCCTTGGAGACAAGTCGGCTGAATGACGATGTACTGAATCTCGACGCAATTTGGGTGTTCCATCATCATTAGGAGCCGCTGAACGTTACATTTAACTATCAGTTATGCGTCGGATTCGAAAATCTAGACTCACAGGAGAACGACCATGAGGTGCCCGAGGCAGCAATAAACCCTTGGAGACAAGTCGGCAGGAGGACGATATATTGAATTTCGACGCAATTTGAGTGTTCCATCGTCATTACGAGGCCTTGAACGTTAGAATTAACTGTCAGCTTTGCGTTGGATTCGAAAATCTAGACTCACAGGAGAACGACCATAAGGTGCCCGCGGCAGCAATTGACCCTTGGAGACAAGTCGGCTGAATGACGATGTATTGAATCTCGACGCAATTTGAGTGTTCCATTGTCAGTAGGAGCCGCTGAACGTTATATTTAACTATCAGTTATGCGTCGGATTCGAAAATCTAGACTCACAGGAGAACGACCATAAGGTGCCCGAGGCAGCAATATCACCTTGGAGACAAGTCGGCTGGAGGACGATGTATTGAACCTCGACGCAATTTGAGTATACCATCGTCATTAGGAGGCTCTTAACGTTACAATCAACTATAAGTTTTGCGTCTGATTCGAAAATTTAGACTCACAGGAGAACGACCATAAGGTTCCCGAGGCAGCAATAGACCCTTGGAGACAAGTCGGCTGGAGGACGATGTATTGAATCTCGACGCAATTTGAGTGTTGAATCGCCATTAGGAGGCGCTGAACGTTACAATTAACTATCAGTTTTGCGTCGGATACGAAAGTCTATAATCATAGGAGAACGACCATAATTTGCCCGGGGCAGCAATTGACCCTTGGAGACAAGTCGGCTGAATGACGATGTATTGAATCTCGACGCAATTTGAGTGTTCCATCGTCATTAAGAGCCGCTGAACGTTTCATATAACTATCAGTTATGCGTCGGATTCTAGTTACAGGTTCCGATGCTCCACTTCAGGACATAAGTACAAGAAGACCGACTCTTCTTACAGAGTAAGTTTTGAACCATTCCTGTGAAACTAGTTATAGATTCCGATGCATCATTTCAGGTTTACTGTATCCCTCTTACCTTCGTATTGACGATGAAACACAGATAGTGCATCGGAATTAAATACAAAAGGCGAAATGCCGTCTTAAGTACAAGCAGACTGACTCATCTCACTGACTATCTGTTGAACCATACCTCTGACTTTTTTATTGACGATGAAACACAGTAAATGCTTCGGAATTCAATTGAAAAGGGAACAATGCCGACTTAAGTACAAGAAGACTGACTCTTATTACTGTCTATGTTTTGAACCATTCCTGTGACACAAGTTATAGATTCCGATGCTCCACTTCAGGTTTACTGTATCCCTCTGACAACCGTATTGAAGATGAAACACTGAAATTGCATCAGAATTAAATAGAAAAGGCACAATGCCGACTTAAGTACAAGAAGACTGACTCTTCTTACCGACTGTGTTTGGAGCCATTCCTGTGACAATAGTTATAGGTTCCGGTGCTTCATTTCAGGTTTACTGTATCCCTCTTACCTTCGTATTGACGATGAAACACAGTAATTGCATCGAATATAAATTAAAAAGGGCCCAATCCCTACTTAAGTACAAGAAGACTGACTCTTCTTACTGTCTATGTTTTGAACCATTCCTGTGACACTAGTTATAGATTCCGATGCTTTACTTCAGGTTTACTGTATTTCTTGCTCCTTCTTATTGACGATGAAACACAGAAATTGCTTCGGAATTAAATACAATGGCACAATGAATAGTTTAGTACAAGAAGACTGACACTTCTTACTGTCTATGTTTTGAACCATTCCTGTGACAAAAGTTCTAGATTCCGATGCTTCATTTCAGGTTTACTGTTTCCCTCTGACCATCTTATTGACGATGAAACACAGAAATTGAATCGGAATTGAATACAAAAGGCACAATGCCGACTTAAATACAAGAAGATTCACTCTTCTTACTGACTATGTTTTGTACCATTCCTGTGACACTAGTTACAGATTCCGATGCTTCACTTCAGCTGTACTGTATCCCTTGGTCCCTCGTATTGACGAAGAAACACTGAAATAGCATCTGAATTAAATACAAAAGGCACATTGCCGACTAAGTACTAGAAGACTGACTCTTCTTACTGACTTTGTATGAACCATTCCTGTGACACTAGTTATAGATTCCGATGATTCACTTCAGGTTTTCTGTATCCCTTGGTCGTTCTCATTGGCGATGAAACACAGAAATTGCATCGGAATTAAATACAAAAGGCACAATGAATACTTAAGTACAAGAAGACGGACCCTTATTACCGTCTATGTTAGGAACCATTCCTGTGACAAAAGTTATAGATTCCGTTGTTTCACTTCAGGTTTACTGTAACCCTCTGACCTTCATATCAACGATGAAACACAGATAGTGCATCGGAATTAAATACAAAGGCATAATGCCGACTTAAGTACAAGCAGACTGACTCTTCTTACTGACTATGTGTTGAACCATTCCTGTTACACTAGATATGGATTCCGATGATCCACTTCATGTTAACTGTATCCCTTGGACCTTCTTATTGACGATGAAACACAGAAATTGCATCGGAATTAAATAGAAAAGGCACAATGCCGTCTTAAGTACAAGCAGACAGACCCTTCTTACTGACTATGTGATGAACCTTTCCTGTTACATTAGTTAGAGATTCCGATGCTTCATTTCAGGTTTACTGTATCCCTTGGAACTTCTTATTGACGATGACACACAGATAGTGCATCGGAATTAAATACAAAAGGCACAATGCCTTCTTAAGTACAAGAAGACTGACTCTTCCTACTGTCTATGATTTGATCGAATCCTGTGACATTAGTTATAGATTCCGATGCTTCACGTCAGGTTTACTGTATCCCTTGGACCTTCTTATTGGCGACGAAACACAGAAATTGCATCGGAATTAAATAGAAAAGGCACAATGCCGACTTAAGTACAAGAAGACTGACTCTTCCTACTGTCTATGTTTTGAACCATTACTGTGATACTACTTATAGATTCCGATGCTTCACTTCAGGTTTACTGTATCCCTCTGACCTTCTTTTTGACGATGAAACGCAGAAATTCCATCGGAATTAAATAGAAAAGGCACAATGTCGACTTAAGTACAAGAAGACTGCCTCTTCTTACTGACCATATCTTGATCCATTCCTGTGACACTAGTTATAGATTCCGATGCTTCACTTCAGGTTTACTGTATCCCTTGGACCGTCCTATTGACGATGAAACACAGAAACTACATCGGAATTAAATACAAAAGGCACAATGCCGAGTTAAGTACAAGAAGACTGACTCTTCTTACTGACTTTGTTTTGAACCATTCCTGTGACACTAGATATAGATTCCGATGCTTCACTTCAGGTTTACTGTATCCCTTGGACCTTCTTATTGACGATGAAACTCGGAAATTGCATCGGAACTAAATACAAATGGCACAATGCCGACTTAAGTCCAAGAAGACTGACTCTTTCTACTGTCTATGTTTTGAACCATTCCTGTGACAAAAGTTCCAGATTCCGATGCTTCACTTCAGGTTTACTGTATCCCTCTGACCATCGTATTGACAATGAAACACAGAAATTGAATCGGAATTGAGTACAAGAGGCACAATCCCGACTTAAATACAAGAAGATTGACTCTTCTTACTGACTATGTTTGAACCACTCCTGTGACACTAGTTATAGATTCCGATGCTTCACTTCAGCTTTACTGTATCCCTTGGACCCTCTTATTGACGATGAAACACTGAAATTGCATCGGAATTAAATAGAAAAGGCACAATGCCGACTTAAGTCCAAGAACACTGACTCTTTTACTATGTTTGGGGCCATTCCTGTGCCACTAGTTATAGATTCCGATGCTTCACTTCAGGTTTACTGTATCCCTTGGTCCTTCTTATTGTCGATGAAACACAGAAATTGCATCGGAATTGAATACAAAAGACACAATGCCGACTTAAATACAAGAAGATTGACTCTTCTTACTGTCTATGTTTTGAACCATTCCTGTGACAAAAGCTCTAGATTTTGATGCTTCACTTCAGGTCTACTGTATCCCTCTGACCTTCATATCAACGATGAAACACAGATGTTGCATCGGAATTAAATACAAAAGGCACAATGCCGATTTAAGTACAAGAAGACTGACTCTTCCTACTGTCTATGTTTTGAACCATTCCTGTGACACTAGTTATAGATTCCGATGCTTCATTTCAGATCTACTGTATCCCTTGGACCTTCTTATTGACGATGACACAGATAGTGCATCGGAATTAAATACAAAAGGCACAATGCCAACTTAAGTACAAGAAGATTGACTCTTCCTTCTGTCTATGTTTTGAACCATTCCTTTAACACTACTTATAGATTCCGATGCTTCACTTCAGGTTTACTGTATCCGTCTGACCATCTTTTTGACGATGAAACACAGAAATTGCGTCGGAATTAAATAGAAAAGGCACAATGCCGACTTAAGTACAAGAAGACTGACTATTCTTACTGACTATGTTTGGAGCCATTCCTGTGACACTAGTTATAGATTCCGATGCCTCATTTCAGGTTTACTGTATCCCTTGGCCTTCTTATTGACGATCAAACACAGAAATTGCATCGGAATTGAATACAAAAGACAGAATGCCGACTTAAATACAAGAAGATTGACTCTTCTTACTGTCTATGTTTTGAACCATTCCTGTGACAAAAGGTCTCGATTCCGATGCTTCACTTCAGGTTTACTGTATCCCTCTGACAATCTTATTGACGATGAAACACAGAAATTGAATCGGAATTGAATACAAAAGGCACAATGCCGACTTAAATACAAGAAGATTCACTCTTCTTACTGACTATGTGTTGAACCATTCCTGTTACACTAGTTAGAGATTCCGATGCTTCACTTCAGGTTTACTGTATCCCTCTGACTTGTTTATTGACGATGAAACACAAAACTGCATCGGAATTCAATTGAAAAGGGATCAATGCCGACTTAAGTACAAGAAGACTGACTCTTCCTACTGTCTATGTTTGGAAACATTCCTGTGACACTAGTTATGGATTCCGATGCTCCACTTCATGTTTACTGTATCCCTTGGACCTTCTTATTCACGATGAAACACAGAAATTGCATCGGAATTAAATAGAAAAGGCACAATGCCGTCTTAGGTACAAGCAGACAGACTCTTCTTACTGACTATGTGATGAACCTTTCCTGTTACATTAGTTAGAGATTCCGATGCTTCATTTCATGTTTACTGTATCCCTTGGAACTTCTTATTGACGATGACACACAGATAGTGCATCGGAATTAAATACAAAAGGCACAATGCCAACTTAAGTACAAGAAGACTGACTCTTCCTACTGTCTATGTTTTGAACCATTCCTGTGACAAAAGTTCCAGATTCCGATGCTTCACTTCAGGTTTACTGTATCCCTCTGACCATCGTATTGACAATGAAACACAGAAATTGAATCGGAATTGAGTACAAGAGGCACAATGCCGACTTAAATACAAGAAGATTGACTCTTCTTACTGACTATGTTTGAACCATTCCTGTGACACTAGTTATAGATTCCGATGCTTCACTTCAGCTTTACTGTATCCCTCTGACATTCTTGTTGATGATGAAACACAGAAATTGCTTTGGATATAAATACAAAAGGCACAATGCCGAATTAAGTACATGTAGACTGAATCTTCCTACTGTCTATATTTGAACCATTCCTGTGACAATAGTTATAAATTCCGATGCTTCATTTCAGATTTACTGTATCCCTTGGACCTTCTTATTGACGATGACACACAGATAGTGCATCGGAATTAAATACAAAAGGCACAATGCCAACAAAAGTACAAGAATACTGACTCTTCCAACTGTCTATGTTGTGAACCATTCCTGTGACACTTCTTATAGGTTCCGATGCTTCACTTCAGGTTTACTGTATCCCTCTGACCTTCTTTTTGACGATGAAACACAGAAATTGCATCGGAATTAAAAAGAAAGGGCACAATGTCGACTTAAGTACAAGAAGACTGACTCTTCTTACTGACTATACCTTAATCCATTCCTGTGGCACTAGTTATACATTCCGATGCTTCACTACAGGTTTACTGTATCCCTTGGTCCTTCTTATTGTCGATGAAACACAGAAATTGCATCGGAATTGAATACAAAAGACACAATGCCGACTTAAATACAAGAAGATTGACTCTTCTTACTGTCTATGTTTTGAACCATTCCTGTGACAAAAGTTCTAGATTCCGATGCTTCACTTCAGGTCTACTGTATACCTCTGACCTTCATATCAACGATGAAACACAGATGTTGCATCGGAATTAAATACAAAAGGCACAATGCCGATTTAAGTACAAGAAGACTGACTCTTCCTACTGTCTATGTTTTGAACCATTCCTGTGACACTAGTTATAGATTCCGATGCTTCATTTCAGATCTACTGTATCCCTTGGACCTTCTTATTGACGATGACACAGATTGTGCATCGGAATTAAATACAAAAGGCACAATGCCAACTTAAGTACAAGAAGATTGACTCTTCCTTCTGTCTATGTTTTGAACCATTCCTTTGACACTACTTATAGATTCCGATGCTTCACTTCAGGTTTACTGTATCCGTCTGACCATCTTTTTGACGATGAAACACAGAAATTGCGTCGGAATTAAATAGAAAAGGCACAATGCCGACTTAAGTACAAGAAGACTGACTCTTCTTACTGACTATGTTTGGAGCCATTCCTGTGACACTAGTTATAGATTCCGATGCCTCATTTCAGGTTTACTGTATCCCTTGGCCTTCTTATTGACGATGAAACACAGAAATTGCATCGGAATTGAATACAAAAGACAGAATGCCGACTTAAATACAAGAAGATTGACTCTTCTTACTGTCTATGTTTTGAACCATTCCTGTGACAAAAGGTCTCGATTCCGATGCTTCACTTCAGGTTTACTGTATCCCTCTGACAATCTTATTGACGATGAAACACAGAAATTGAATCGGAATTGAATACAAAAGGCACAATGCCGACTTAAATACAAGAAGATTCACTCTTCTTACTGACTATGTTTTGTACCATTCCTGTGACACTAGTTACAGATTCCGATGCTTCACGTCAGCTGTACTGTATCCCTTGGACCCTCGTATTGACGAAGAAACACTGAAATAGCATCTTAATTAAATACAAAAGGCACATTGCCGACTTAAGTACTAGAAGACTGACTCTTCTTACTGACTTTATATGAACCATTCCTGTGACACTAGTTATAGATTCCGATGCTTCACTTCAGGTTTTGTGTATCCCTTGGTCCTTCTCATTGACGATGAAACACAGAAATTGCATCGGAATTAAATACAAAAGGCACAATGAATACTTAAGTACAAGAAGACGGACCCTTATTACTGTCTATGTTTTGAACCATTGCTGTGACAAAAGTTATAGATTCCGATGTTTCACTTCAGGTTTACTGTATCCCTCTGACCTTCATATCAACGATGAAACACAGATAGTGCATCGGAATTAAATACAAAGGCACAATGCCGACTTAAGTACAGGCAGACTGACTCTTCTTACTGACTATGTGTTGAACCATTCCTGTTACACTAGTTAGAGATTCCGATGCTTCACTTCAGGTTTACTGTATCCCTCTGACTTGTTTATTGACGATGAAACACAAAACTGCATCGGAATTCAATTGAAAAGGGATCAATGCCGACTTAAGTACAAGAAGACTGACTCTTCCTACTGTCTATGTTTGGAACCATTCCTGTGACACTAGTTATGGATTCCGATGCTCCACTTCATGTTTACTGTATCCCTTGGACCTTCTTATTGACGATGAAACACAGAAATTGCATCGGAATTAAATAGAAAAGGCACAATGCCGTCTTAAGTACAAGCAGACAGACTCTTCTTACTGACTATGTGATGAACCTTTCCTGTTACATTAGTTAGAGATTCCGATGCTTCATTTCATGTTTACTGTATCCCTTGGAACTTCTTATTGACGATGACACACAGATAGTGCATCGGAATTAAATACAAAAGGCACAATGCCAACTTAAGTACAAGAAGACTGACTCTTCCTACTGTCTATGTTTTGAACCATTCCTGTGACAAAAGTTCCAGATTCCGATGCTTCACTTCAGGTTTACTGTATCCCTCTGACCATCGTATTGACAATGAAACACAGAAATTGAATCGGAATTGAGTACAAGAGGCACAATGCCGACTTAAATACAAGAAGATTGACTCTTCTTACTGACTATGTTTGAACCATTCCTGTGACACTAGTTATAGATTCCGATGCTTCACTTCAGCTTTACTGTATCCCTCTGACATTCTTGTTGACGATGAAACACAGAAATTGCTTTGGATATAAATACAAAAGGCACAATGCCGAATGAAGTACATGTAGACTGAATCTTCCTACTGTCTATATTTGAACCATTCCTGTGACACTAGTTATAAATTCCGAAGCTTCATTTCAGATTTACTGTATCCCTTGGACCTTCTTATTGACGATGACACACAAATAGTGCATCGGAATTAAATACAAAAGGCACAATGCCAACAAAAGTACAAGAATACTGACTCTTCCAACTGTCTATGTTTTGAACCATTCCTGTGACACTTCTTATAGGTTCCGATGCTTCACTTCAGGTTTACTGTATCCCTCTGACCTTCTTTTTGACGATGAAACACAGAAATTGCATCGCAATTAAAAAGAAAGGGCACAATGTCGACTTAAGTACAAGAAGACTGACTCTTCTTACTGACTATACCTTAATCCATTCCTGTGGCACTAGTTATACATTCCGATGCTTCACTACAGGTTTACTGTATCCCTTGGACCTTCATATTGACGATGAAACACAGAAACTACATCGGAATTAAATACAAAAGGCACAATGCCGACTTAAGTACAAGAAAACTGACTCTAGTTACTGACTTTGTTTTGAACCATTCCTGTGACACTAGTTATAGATTCCGATGCTTCATTTCAGGTTTACTGTGTCCCTCTGACCTTCTTATTGACGATGAAACTCAGAAATAGCATCTGAATTAAATGCAAAAGGCACATTGCCGACTTAAGTACTAGAAGACTGACTCTTCTTACTGACTTTGTATCAACCATTCCTGTGACACTAGTTATAGATTCCGATGCTTCACTTCAGGTTTACTGTATCCCTTGGTCCTTCTTATTGTCGATGAAACACAGAAATTGCATCGGAATTGAATACAAAAGACACAATGCCGACTTAAATACAAGAAGATTGACTCTTCTTACTGTCTATGTTTTGAACCATTCCTGTGACAAAAGTTCTAGATTCCGATGCTTCACTTCAGGTCTACTGTATCCCTCTGACCTTCATATCAACGATGAAACACAGATGTTGCATCGGAATTAAATACAAAAGGCACAATGCCGATTTAAGTACAAGAAGACTGACTCTTCCTACTGTCTATGTTTTGAACCATTCCTGTGACACTAGTTATAGATTCCGATGCTTCATTTCAGATCTACTGTATCCCTTGGACCTTCTTATTGACGATGACACACAGATAGTGTATCGGAATTAAATACAAAAGGCACAATGGCAACATAAGTACAAGAAGATTGATTCTTCCTTCTGTCTATGTTTTGAACCATTCCTTTGACACTACTTATAGATTCCGATGCTTCACTTCAGGTTTACTGTATCCCTCTGACCATCTTTTTGACGATGAAACACAGAAATTGCGTCGGAATTAAATAAAAAAGGCACAATGCCGACTTAAGTACAAGAAGACTGACTCTTCTTACTATGTTTGGAGCCATTCCTGTGACACTAGTTATAGATTCCGATGCCTCATTTCAGGTTTACTGTATCCCTCTGACCTTCGTATTGACGAAGAAACACATTAATTGCATCGGAATTAAATTGAAAAGGGCACAATGCCGACTTAAGTACAAGAAGACTGACTCTTCTTAGTGTATATGTTTTGAACCATTCCTGTGACACTAGTTATAGATTTCGATGCTTCACTTCAGGTTTACTGTATCCCTTGGTCCTTCTTATTGACGATGAAACACAGAAATTGCATCGGAATTGAATACAAAGGACACAATGCCGACTTAATTACAAGAAGATTGACTCTTCTTACTGTCTATGTTTTGAACCATTCCTGTGACAAAAGGTCTCAATTCCGATGCTTCACTTCAGGTTTACTGTATCCCTCTGACAATCTTATTGACGATGAAACACAGAAATTGAATCGGAATTGAATACAAAAGACAGAATGCCGACTTAAATACAAGAAGATTGACTCTTCTTACTGTCTATGTTTTGAACCATTCCTGTGACAAAAGGTCTCGATTCCGATGCTTCACTTCAGGTTTACTGTATCCCTCTGACAATCTTATTGACGATGAAACACAGAAATTGAATCGGAATTGAATACAAAAGGCACAATGCCTACTTAAATACAAGAAGATTCACTCTTCTTACTGACTATGTTTTGTACCATTCCTGTGACACTAGTTACAGATTCCGATGCTTCACGTCAGCTGTACTGTATCCCTTGGACCCTCGTATTGACGAAGAAACACTGAAATAGCATCTGAATTAAATACAAAAGGCACATTGCCGACTTAAGTACTAGAAGACTGACTCTTCTTACTGACTTTATATGAACCATTCCTGTGACACTAGTTATAGATTCCGATGCTTCACTTCAGGTTTTGTGTATCCCTTGGTCCTTCTCATTGACGATGAAACACAGAAATTGCATCGGAATTAAATACAAAAGGCACAATGAATACTTAAGTACAAGAAGACGGACCCTTATTACTGTCTATGTTCTGAACCATTGCTGTGACAAAAGTTATAGATTCCGATGTTTCACTTCAGGTTTACTGTATCCCTCTGACCTTCATATCAACGATGAAACACAGATAGTGCATCGGAATTAAATACAAAGGCACAATGCCGACTTAAGTACAGGCAGACTGACTCTTCTTACTGACTATGTGTTGAACCATTCCTGTTACACTAGTTAGAGATTCCGATGCTTCACTTCAGGTTTACTGTATCCCTCTGACTTGTTTATTGACGATGAAACACAAAACTGCATCGGAATTCAATTGAAAAGGGATCAATGCCGACTTAAGTACAAGAAGACTGACTCTTCCTACTGTCTATGTTTGGAACCATTCCTGTGACACTAGTTATGGATTCCGATGCTCCACTTCATGTTTACTGTATCCCTTGGACCTTCTTATTGACGATGAAACACAGAAATTGCATCGGAATTAAATAGAAAAGGCACAATGCCGTCTTAAGTACAAGCAGACAGACTCTTCTTACTGACTATGTGATGAACCTTTCCTGTTACATTAGTTAGAGATTCCGATGCTTCATTTCATGTTTACTGTATCCCTTGGAACTTCTTATTGACGATGACACACAGATAGTGCATCGGAATTAAATACAAAAGGCACAATGCCAACTTAAGTACAAGAAGACTGACTCTTCCTACTGTCTATGTTTTGAACCATTCCTGTGACAAAAGTTCCAGATTCCGATGCTTCACTTCAGGTTTACTGTATCCCTCTGACCATCGTATTGACAATGAAACACAGAAATTGAATCGGAATTGAGTACAAGAGGCACAATGCCGACTTAAATACAAGAAGATTGACTCTTCTTACTGACTATGTTTGAACCATTCCTGTGACACTAGTTATAGATTCCGATGCTTCACTTCAGCTTTACTGTATCCCTCTGACATTCTTGTTGACGATGAAACACAGAAATTGCTTTGGATATAAATACAAAAGGCACAATGCCGAATGAAGTACATGTAGACTGAATCTTCCTACTGTCTATATTT
Source organism: Schistocerca piceifrons (assembly GCF_021461385.2). NCBI lineage: Eukaryota > Metazoa > Arthropoda > Insecta > Orthoptera > Acrididae > Schistocerca > Schistocerca piceifrons. Next base: position 853,057,089 of record NC_060141.1, on the reverse strand, counting down.
GAACCATTCCTGTGACACTAGTTATAAATTCCGAAGCTTCATTTCAGATTTACTGTATCCCTTGGACCTTCTTATTGACGATGACACACAGATAGTGCATCGGAATTAAATACAAAAGGCACAATGCCAACAAAAGTACAAGAATACTGACTCTTCCAACTGTCTATGTTTTGAACCATTCCTGTGACACTTCTTATAGGTTCCGATGCTTCACTTCAGGTTTACTGTATCCCTCTGACCTTCTTTTTGACGATGAAACACAGAAATTGCATCGCAATTAAAAAGAAAGGGCACAATGTCGACTTAAGTACAAGAAGACTGACTCTTCTTACTGACTATACCTTAATCCATTCCTGTGGCACTAGTTATACATTCCGATGCTTCACTACAGGTTTACTGTATCCCTTGGACCTTCATATTGACGATGAAACACAGAAACTACATCGGAATTAAATACAAAAGGCACAATGCCGACTTAAGTACAAGAAAACTGACTCTAGTTACTGACTTTGTTTTGAACCATTCCTGTGACACTAGTTATAGATTCCGATGCTTCATTTCAGGTTTACTGTGTCCCTCTGACCTTCTTATTGACGATGAAACTCAGAAATAGCATCTGAATTAAATGCAAAAGGCACATTGCCGACTTAAGTACTAGAAGACTGACTCTTCTTACTGACTTTGTATCAACCATTCCTGTGACACTAGTTATAGATTCCGATGCTTCACTTCAGGTTTACTGTATCCCTTGGTCCTTCTTATTGTCGATGAAACACAGAAATTGCATCGGAATTGAATACAAAAGACACAATGCCGACTTAAATACAAGAAGATTGACTCTTCTTACTGTCTATGTTTTGAACCATTCCTGTGACAAAAGTTCTAGATTCCGATGCTTCACTTCAGGTCTACTGTATCCCTCTGACCTTCATATCAACGATGAAACACAGATGTTGCATCGGAATTAAATACAAAAGGCACAATGCCGATTTAAGTACAAGAAGACTGACTCTTCCTACTGTCTATGTTTTGAACCATTCCTGTGACACTAGTTATAGATTCCGATGCCTCATTTCAGGTTTACTGTATCCCTCTGACCTTCGTATTGACGAAGAAACACACTAATTGCATCGGAATTAAATTGAAAAGGGCACAATGCCGACTTAAGTACAAGAAGACTGACTCTTCTTAGTGTATATGTTTTGAACCATTCCTGTGACACTAGTTATAGATTTCGATGCTTCACTTCAGGTTTACTGTATCCCTTGGTCCTTCTTATTGACGATGAAACACAGAAATTGCATCGGAATTGAATACAAAAGACACAATGCCGAATTAATTACAAGAAGATTGACTCTTCTTACTGTCTATGTTTTGAACCATTCCTGTGACAAAAGGTCTCAATTCCGATGCTTCACTTCAGGTTTACTGTATCCCTCTGACAATCTTATTGACGATGAAACACAGAAATTGAATCGGAATTGAATACAAAAGACAGAATGCCGACTTAAATACAAGAAGATTGACTCTTCTTACTGTCTATGTTTTGAACCATTCCTGTGACAAAAGGTCTCGATTCCGATGCTTCACTTCAGGTTTACTGTATCCCTCTGACAATCTTATTGACGATGAAACACAGAAATTGAATCGGAATTGAATACAAAAGGCACAATGCCGACTTAAATACAAGAAGATTCACTCTTCTTACTGACTATGTCTTGTACCATTCCTGTGACACTAGTTACAGATTCCGATGCTTCACGTCAGCTGTACTGTATCCCTTGGACCCTCGTATTGACGAAGAAACACTGAAATAGCATCTGAATTAAATACAAAAGGCACATTGCCGACTTAAGTACTAGAAGACTGACTCTTCTTACTGACTTTATATGAACCATTCCTGTGACACTAGTTATAGATTCCGATGCTTCACTTCAGGTTTTGTGTATCCCTTGGTCCTTCTCATTGACGATGAAACACAGAAATTGCATCGGAATTAAATACAAAAGGCACAATGAATACTTAAGTACAAGAAGACGGACCCTTATTACTGTCTATGTTCTGAACCATTGCTGTGACAAAAGTTATAGATTCCGATGTTTCACTTCAGGTTTACTGTATCCCTCTGACCTTCATATCAACGATGAAACACAGATAGTGCATCGGAATTAAATACAAAGGCACAATGCCGACTTAAGTACAGGCAGACTGACTCTTCTTACTGACTATGTGTTGAACCATTCCTGTTACACTAGTTAGAGATTCCGATGCTTCACTTCAGGTTTACTGTATCCCTCTGACTTGTTTATTGACGATGAAACACAAAACTGCATCGGAATTCAATTGAAAAGGGATCAATGCCGACTTAAGTACAAGAAGACTGACTCTTCCTACTGTCTATGTTTGGAACCATTCCTGTGACACTAGTTATGGATTCCGATGCTCCACTTCATGTTTACTGTATCCCTTGGACCTTCTTATTGACGATGAAACACATAAATTGCATCGGAATTAAATAGAAAAGGCACAATGCCGTCTTAAGTACAAGCAGACAGACTCTTCTTACTGACTATGTGATGAACCTTTCCTGTTACATTAGTTAGAGATTCCGATGCTTCATTTCATGTTTACTGTATCCCTTGGAACTTCTTATTGACGATGACACACAGATAGTGCATCGGAATTAAATACAAAAGGCACAATGCCAGCTTAAGTACAAGAAGACTGACTCTTCCTACTGTCTATGTTTTGAACCATTCCTGTGACAAAAGTTCCAGATTCCGATGCTTCACTTCAGGTTTACTGTATCCCTCTGACCATCGTATTGACAATGAAACACAGAAATTGAATCGGAATTGAGTACAAGAGGCACAATGCCGACTTAAATACAAGAAGATTGACTCTTCTTACTGACTATGTTTGAACCATTCCTGTGACACTAGTTATAGATTCCGATGCTTCACTTCAGCTTTACTGTATCCCTCTGACATTCTTGTTGACGATGAAACACAGAAATTGCTTTGGATATAAATACAAAAGGCACAATGCCGAATGAAGTACATGTAGACTGAATCTTCCTACTGTCTATATTTGAACCATTCCTGTGACACTAGTTATAAATTCCGAAGCTTCATTTCAGATTTACTGTATCCCTTGGACCTTCTTATTGACGATGACACACAGATAGTGCATCGGAATTAAATACAAAAGGCACAATGCCAACAAAAGTACAAGAATACTGACTCTTCCAACTGTCTATGTTTTGAACCATTCCTGTGACACTTCTTATAGGTTCCGATGCTTCACTTCAGGTTTACTGTATCCCTCTGACCTTCTTTTTGACGATGAAACACAGAAATTGCATCGGAATTAAAAAGAAAGGGCACAATGTCGACTTAAGTACAAGAAGACTGACTCTTCTTACTGACTATACCTTAATCCATTCCTGTGGCACTAGTTATACATTCCGATGCTTCACTACAGGTTTACTGTATCCCTTGGACCTTCATATTGACGATGAAACACAAACTACATCGGAATTAAATACAAAAGGCACAATGCCGACTTAAGTACAAGAAAACTGACTCTAGTTACTGACTTTGTTTTGAACCATTCCTGTGACACTAGTTATAGATTCCGATGCTTCATTTCAGGTTTACTGTGTCCCTCTGACCTTCTTATTGACGATGAAACTCAGAAATAGCATCTGAATTAAATGCAAAAGGCACATTGCCGACTTAAGTACTAGAAGACTGACTCTTCTTACTGACTTTGTATCAACCATTCCTGTGACACTAGTTATAGATTCCGATGCTTCACTTCAGGTTTACTGTATCCCTTGGTCCTTCTTATTGTCGATGAAACACAGAAATTGCATCGGAATTGAATACAAAAGACACAATGCCGACTTAAATACAAGAAGATTGACTCTTCTTACTGTCTATGTTTTGAACCATTCCTGTGACAAAAGTTCTAGATTCCGATGCTTCACTTCAGGTCTACTGTATCCCTCTGACCTTCATATCAACGATGAAACACAGATGTTGCATCGGAATTAAATACAAAAGGCACAATGCCGATTTAAGTACAAGAAGACTGACTCTTCCTACTGTCTATGTTTTGAACCATTCCTGTGACACTAGTTATAGATTCCGATGCCTCATTTCAGGTTTACTGTATCCCTCTGACCTTCGTATTGACGAAGAAACACATTAATTGCATCGGAATTAAATTGAAAAGGGCACAATGCCGACTTAAGTACAAGAAGACTGACTCTTCTTAGTGTATATGTTTTGAACCATTCCTGTGACACTAGTTATAGATTTCGATGCTTCACTTCAGGTTTACTGTATCCCTTGGTCCTTCTTATTGACGATGAAACACAGAAAATGCATCGGAATTGAATACAAAAGACACAATGCCGACTTAATTACAAGAAGATTGACTCTTCTTACTGTCTATGTTTTGAACCATTCCTGTGACAAAAGGTCTCAATTCCGATGCTTCACTTCAGGTTTACTGTATCCCTCTGACCATCTTATTGACGATGAAACACAGAAATTGAATCGGAATTGAATACAAAAGACAGAATGCCGACTTAAATACAAGAAGATTGACTCTTCTTACTGTCTATGTTTTGAACCATTCCTGTGACAAAAGGTCTCGATTCCGATGCTTCACTTCAGGTTTACTGTATCCCTCTGACAATCTTATTGACGATGAAACACAGAAATTGAATCGGAATTGAATACAAAAGGCACAATGCCGACTTAAATACAAGAAGATTCACTCTTCTTACTGACTATGTTTTGTACCATTCCTGTGACACTAGTTACAGATTCCGATGCTTCACGTCAGCTGTACTGTATCCCTTGGACCCTCGTATTGACGAAGAAACACTGAAATAGCATCTGAATTAAATACAAAAGGCACATTGCCGACTTAAGTACTAGAAGACTGACTCTTCTTACTGACTTTATATGAACCATTCCTGTGACACTAGTTATAGATTCCGATGCTTCACTTCAGGTTTTGTGTATCCCTTGGTCCTTCTCATTGACGATGAAACACAGAAATTGCATCGGAATTAAATACAAAAGGCACAATGAATACTTAAGTACAAGAAGACGGACCCTTATTACTGTCTATGTTTTGAACCATTGCTGTGACAAAAGTTATAGATTCCGATGTTTCACTTCAGGTTTACTGTATCCCTCTGACCTTCATATCAACGATGAAACACAGATAGTGCATCGGAATTAAATACAAAGGCACAATGCCGACTTAAGTACAGGCAGACTGACTCTTCTTACTGACTATGTGTTGAACCATTCCTGTTACACTAGTTAGAGATTCCGATGCTTCACTTCAGGTTTACTGTATCCCTCTGACTTGTTTATTGACGATGAAACACAAAACTGCATCGGAATTCAATTGAAAAGGGATCAATGCCGACTTAAGTACAAGAAGACTGACTCATCCTACTGCCTATGTTTGGAACCATTCCTGTGACACTAGTTATGGATTCCGATGCTCCACTTCATGTTTACTGTATCCCTTGGACCTTCTTATTGACGATGAAACACAGAAATTGCATCGGAATTAAATAGAAAAGGCACAATGCCGTCTTAAGTACAAGCAGACAGACTCTTCTTACTGACTATGTGATGAACCTTTCCTGTTACATTAGTTAGAGATTCCGATGCTTCATTTCATGTTTACTGTATCCCTTGGAACTTCTTATTGACGATGACACACAGATAGTGCATCGGAATTAAATACAAAAGGCACAATGCCAACAAAAGTACAAGAATACTGACTCTTCCAACTGTCTATGTTTTGAACCACTCCTGTGACACTTCTTATAGGTTCCGATGCTTCACTTCAGGTTTACTGTATCCCTCTGACCTTCTTTTTGACGATGAAACACAGAAATTGCATCGGAATTAAAAAGAAAGGGCACAATGTCGACTTAAGTACAAGAAGACTGACTCTTCTTACTGACTATACCTTAATCCATTCCTGTGGCACTAGTTATACATTCCGATGCTTCACTACAGGTTTACTGTATCCCTTGGACCTTCATATTGACGATGAAACACAGAAACTACATCGGAATTAAATACAAAAGGCACAATGCCGACTTAAGTACAAGAAAACTGACTCTAGTTACTGACTTTGTTTTGAACCATTCCTGTGACACTAGTTATAGATTCCGATGCTTCATTTCAGGTTTACTGTGTCCCTCTGACCTTCTTATTGACGATGAAACTCAGAAATAGCATCTGAATTAAATGCAAAAGGCACATTGCCGACTTAAGTACTAGAAGACTGACTCTTCTTACTGACTTTGTATCAACCATTCCTGTGACACTAGTTATAGATTCCGATGCTTCACTTCAGGTTTACTGTATCCCTTGGTCCTTCTTATTGTCGATGAAACACAGAAATTGCATCGGAATTGAATGCAAAAGACACAATGCCGACTTAAATACAAGAAGATTGACTCTTCTTACTGTCTATGTTTTGAACCATTCCTGTGACAAAAGTTCTAGATTCCGATGCTTCACTTCAGGTCTACTGTATCCCTCTGACCTTCATATCAACGATGAAACACAGATGTTTCATCGGAATTAAATACAAATGGCACAATGCCGATTTAAGTACAAGAAGACTGACTCTTCCTACTGTCTATGTTTTGAACCATTCCTGTGACACTAGTTATAGATTCCGATGCTTCATTTCAGATCTACTGTATCCCTTGGACCTTCTTATTGACGATGACACACAGATAGTGTATCGGAATTAAATACAAAAGGCACAATGCCAACATAAGTACAAGAAGATTGACTCTTCCTTCTGTCTATGTTTTGAACCATTCCTTTGACACTACTTATAGATTCCGATGCTTCACTTCAGGTTTACTGTATCCCTCTGACCATCTTTTTGACGATGAAACACAGAAATTGCGTCGGAATTAAATAGAAAAGGCACAATGCCGACTTAAGTACAAGAAGACTGACTCTTCTTACTGACTATGTTTGGAGCCATTCCTGTGACACTAGTTATAGATTCCGATGCCTCATTTCAGGTTTACTGTATCCCTCTGACCTTCGTATTGACGAAGAAACACATTAATTGCATCGGAATAAAATTGAAAAGGGCACAATGCCGACTTAAGTACAAGAAGACTGACTCTTCTTAGTGTATATGTTTTGAACCATTCCTGTGACACTAGTTATAGATTTCGATGCTTCACTTCAGGTTTACTGTATCCCTTGGTCCTTCTTATTGACGATGAAACACAGAAATTGCATCGGAATTGAATACAAAAGACACAATGCCGACTTAATTACAAGAAGATTGACTCTTCTTACTGTCTATGTTTTGAACCATTCCTGTGACAAAAGGTCTCAATTCCGATGCTTCACTTCAGGTTTACTGTATCCCTCTGACAATCTTATTGACGATGAAACACAGAAATTGAATCGGAATTGAATACAAAAGGCACAATGCCGACTTAAATACAAGAAGATTCACTCTTCTTACTGACTATGTTTTGTACCATTCCTGTGACACTAGTTACAGATTCCGATGCTTCACTTCAGCTGTACTGTATCCCTTGGACCCTCGTATTGACGAAGAAACACTGAAATAGCATCTGAATTAAATACAAAAGGCACATTGCCGACTTAAGTACTAGAAGACTGACTCTTCTTACTGACTTTATATGAACCATTCCTGTGACACTAGTTATAGATTCCGATGCTTCACTTCAGGTTTTGTGTATCCCTTGGTCCTTCTCATTGACGATGAAACACAGAAATTGCATCGGAATTAAATACAAAAGGCACAATGAATACTTAAGTACAAGAAGACGGTCCCTTATTACTGTCTATGTTTTGAACCATTCCTGTGACAAAAGTTATAGATTCCGATGTTTCACTTCAGGTTTACTGTATCCCTCTGACCTTCATATCAACGATGAAACACAGATAGTGCATCGGAATTAAATACAAAGGCACAATGCCGACTTAAGTACAGGCAGACTGACTCTTCTTACTGACTATGTGTTGAACCATTCCTGTTACACTAGTTAGAGATTCCGATGCTCCACTTCATGTTTACTGTATCCCTTGGACCTTCTTATTGACGATGAAACACAGAAATTGCATCGGAATTAAATAGAAAAGGCACAATGCCGTCTTAAGTACAAGCAGACAGACTCTTCTTACTGACTATGTGATGAACCTTTCCTGTGACATTAGTTATAGATTCCGATGCTTCACGTCAGGTTTAATGTATCCCTCTGACCTTCTTTTTGACGATGAAACGCAGAAATTGCATCGGAATTAAATAGAAAAGGCACAAAGTCGACCTAAGTACAAGAAGACTGACTCTTCATACTGTCTATGTTTTGAACCATTACTGTGACACTACTTATAGATTCCGATGCTTCACTTCAGGTTTATTGTATCCCTCTGACCTTCTTTTTGACGATGAAACGCAGAAATTGCATCGGAATTAAATAGAAAAGGCAGAATGTCGACTTAAGTACAAGAAGACTGCCTTTTCTTACTGACTATATCTTGATGCATTCCTGTGACACTAGTTATAGATTCCGATGCTTCACTTCAGGTTTACTGTATCCCTTGGACCGTCCTACTGACGATGAAACACAGAAACTACATCGGAATTAAATACAAAAGGCACAATGCCGAGTTAAGTACAAGAAGACTGACTCTTCTTACTGACTTTGTTTTGAACCATTCCTGTGACACTAGATATAGATTCCGATGCTTCACTTCAGGTATACTGTATCCCTTGGACCTTCTTATTGACGATGAAACTCAGAAATTGCATCGGAACTAAATGGAAATGGCACAATGGTGACTTAAGTACTAGAAGACTGACTCTTTCTACTGTCTATGTTTTGAACCATTCCTGTGACAAAAGTTCCAGATTCCGATGCTTCACTTCAGGTTTACTGTATCCCTCTGACCATCGTATTGACAATGAAACACAGAAATTGAATCGGAATTGACTACAAGAGGCACAATGCCCACTTAAATACAAGAAGATTGACTCTTCTTACTGACTATGTTTGAACCATTCCTGTGATACTAGTTATAGATTCCGATGCTTCACTTCAGCTTTACTGTATCCCTTGGACCCTCTTATTGACGATGAAACACTGAAATTGCATCGGAATTAAATAGAAAAGGCACAATGCCGACTTAAGTCCAAGAACACTGACTCTTCTTACTGACTATGTTTGGAGCCATTCCTGTGTCACTAGTTATAGATTCCGATGCTTCATTTCAGGTTTACTGTAACCCTCTGACCTTCGTATTGACGATGAAACACAGTAACCGCATCGGAATTAAATTGAAAAGGGCACAATGCCGACTTACGTACAAGAAGATTGACTGTTCTTACTGTCTATGTTTTGAACCATTCCTGTGACCCTAGTTATAGATTCCGATGTTTTACTGCAGGTTTACTGTAGACCTTGGTCCTTCTTATTGACGATGAAACACAGAAATGGCATCGGAATTAAATACAAAAGGCACATTGAATACTTAAATACAAGAAGACGTACCCTTCTTACTGTCAATGTTTTGATCCATTCCTGTGACAAAAGTTATAGATTCCGATGCTTCACTTCAGGTTTACTGTATCCCTCTGACCTTCATTTCAACGATGAAACACAGATATTGCATCGGAATTAAGTACAAAAGGCACAATGCCGACTTAAGTACAAGAAGGCTGTCTCTTCCTTCTGTCTATGTTTTGAACGAATCCTGTGACATTAGTTATAGATTCCGATACTTCACGTCAGGTGTACTGTATCCCTTGGACTTTCGTATTGGTGACAAAACACAGAAATTGCATCGGAATTAAATAGAAAAGGCACAATGCCGACTTATGTACAAGAAGACTGACTCTTCCTACTGTCTATGTTTTGAACCATTCCTGTGACTCTAGTTAGAGATTCCGATGCTTCACTTCAGGTTTACTGTATCCCTCTGACCTTCTAATTGACGATGAAACACAGAAATTGCTTTGGATATAAATACAAAAGGCACAATGCCGAATTAAGTACATGTAGACTGAATCTTCCTACTGTCTATATTTGAACCATTCCTGTGACACTAGTTATAAATTCCGATGCTTCATTTCAGATTTACTGTATCCCTTGGACCTTCTTATTGACGATGACACACAGATAATGCATCGGAATTAAATACAAAAGGCACAATGCCAACTTAAGTACAAGAATACTGACTCTTCCTACTGTCTATGTTTTGAACCATTCCTGTGACACTACTTATAGGTTCCGATGCTTCACTTCAGGTTTACTGTATCCCTCTGACCTTCTTTTTGACGATGAAACACAGAAATTGCATCGGAATTAAAAAGAAAGGGCACAATGTCGACTTAAGTACAAGAAGACTGACTCTTCTTACTGACTATACCTTAATCCATTCCTGTGGCTCTAGTTATACATTCCGATGCTTCACTACAGGTTTACTGTATCCCTTGGACCTTCATATTGACGATGAAACACAGAAACTACATCGGAATTAAATACAAAAGGCACAATGCCGACTTAAGTACAAGAAAACTGACTCTAGTTACTGACTTTGTTTTGAACCATTCCTGTGACACTAGTTATAGATTCCGATGCTTCACTTGGGCTTTACAGTATCCCTTGGACCCTCTTATTGACGATGAAACACTGAAATTGCATCGGAATTAACTAGAAAAGGCACAATGCCGACTTAAGTACAATAAGACTGACTCTTCTTACTTTCTATGTCTTGAACCATTCCTGTGACACTAGTTATAGATTCCGATGCTTTACGTCAGGTTTACTGTATACCTTGGTCCTTCTTATTGACGATGAAAAACAGAAATTGCATCGGAACTAAATTCAAATGGGACAATGCCAACTTAAGTTCAAGAAGACTGTTTCTTCTTACTGACTATGATTTGAACCATTCCTGCGACACTAGTTGTAGGTTCCGATGATTCACTTCAGGTTTACTGTATCCCTCTCACCTTCTTATTAACGATGAAACACAGATATTCCATCGGAATTAAATACAAAAGGCACAATGCCGAATTAAGTAGAAGAAGTCTGACTCTTCCTACTGTCTATGTTTGAACAATTCCTGTGACACTACGTATAGATTCCGATGCTTCACTTCAGGTTTACTGTATCCCTCTGATCTTCTTTTTGACGATGAAACACAGAAATTGCATCGGAATTAAATACAAAAGGCACAATGAATACTTAAGTACAAGAAGACGGACCTTTCTTACTGTCTATGTTTTGAACCATTCCTGTGACAAAAGTTCTAGATTCCGATGCTTCACTTCAATTTTAGTGTATCCCTGTGACCATCGTATTGACGATGAGACACAGAAATTGAATCGGAATTGAGTACAAAAGGCACAATGCCGACTTAAATAGAAGAAGATTGACTCTTCTTACTGACTATGTTTTGAACCATTCCTCTGTGACTAGTTATAGATTCCGATGCTTCATTTCAGGGTTACTGTGTCCCTCTGACCTTCTTATTGACGATGAAACTCAGAAATAGCATCTAAATTAAATGCAAAAGGCACATTGCCGACTTAAGTACTAGATGACTGACTCTTCTTACTGACTTTGTATCAACCATTCCTGTGACACTAGTTATAGTTTCCGATGCTTCACTTCAGGTTTACTGTATCCCTTGGTCCTTCTTATTGACGATGAAACACAGAAATTGCATCGGAATTGAATACAAAAGACACAATGCCGACTTAAATACAAGAAGATTGACTCTTCTTACTGTCTATGTTTTGAACCATTCCTGTGACAAAAGTTATAGATTCCGATGTTTCACTTCAGGTTTACTGTATGCCTCTGACCTTCATATCAACGATGAAACACAGATAGTGCATCGGAATTAAATACAAAGGCACAATGCCGACTTAAGTACAAGCAGACTGACTCTTCTTACTGACTATGTGTTGAACCATTCCTGTTACACTAGTTATGGATTCCGATGCTCCACTTCATGTTTACTGTATCCCTTGGACCTTCTTATTGACGATGAAACACAGAAATTGCATCGGAATTAAATAGAAAAGGCACAATGCCGTCTTAAGTACAAGCAGACAGACTTTCTTACTGACTATGTGATAAAACCTTTCCTGTTACATTAGTTAGAGATTCCGATTCTTCATTTCAGGTTTACTGTATCCCTTGGAACTTCTTATTGACGATGACACACAGATAGTGCATCGGAATTAAATACAAAAGGCACATTGCCGACTTCAGTACTAGAAGATTGACTCTTCTTACTGACGTTGTATGAACCATTCCTGTGACACTAGTTATAGATTCCGATGCTTCACTTCAGGTTTACTGTATCCCTTGGTCCTTCTTATTGACGATGAAACACAGAGATTGCATCGGAATTAAATACAAAGGGCACAATGAATACTTAATTACAAGAAGACGGACCCTTCTTACTGTCTACGTTTTGATCCATTCCTGTGACAAAAGTTATAGATTCCGATGCTTCACTTCAGGTTTACTGTATCCCTCTGACCTTCATATCAACGATGAAACACAGATATTGCATCGGAATTAAGTACAAAAGGCACAATGCCGACTTAAGTCTATGTTTTGAACGAATCCTGTGACATTAGTTATAGATTCCGATGCTTCACGTCAGGTTTACTGTATCCCTTGGACCTTCTTATTGGTGACAAAACACAGAAATTGCATCGGAATTAAATACAAAAGGCACAATGCCAACTCAAGTACAAGAATACTGACTCTTCCTACTGTCTATGTTTTGAACCATTCCTGTGACACTACTTATAGATTCCGTTGCTTCACTTCAGGTTTACCGTATCCCTGTGACCTTCGTTTTGACGATGAAACACAGAAATTGCATCGGAATTAAATACAAAAGGCACAATGAATACTTAAGTACAAGAAGATTGACTCTTCTTGCAGTCTATGTTTTGAACCATTCCTGTGACAAAAGTTCTAGATTCCGATGCTTCACTTCAGGTGTACTGTATCCCTCTGACCTTCATATCAACGATGAAACACAGATGTTGCATCGGAATTAAATACAAAAGGCACAATGCCGATTTAAGTACAAGAAGACTGACTCTTCCTACTGTCTATGTTTTGAACCATTCCTGTGACACTAGTTATAGATTCCGATGCTTCATTTCAGATCTACTGTATCCCTTGGACCTTCTTATTGACGATGACACACAGATAGTGTATCGGAATTAAATACAAAAGGCACAATGCCAACATAAGTACAAGAAGATTGACTCTTCCTTCTGTCTATGTTTTGAACCATTCCTTTGACACTACTTATAGATTCCGATGCTTCACTTCAGGTTTACTGTATCCCTCTGACCATCTTTTTGACGATGAAACACAGAAATTGCGTCGGAATTAAATAGAAAAGGCACAATGCCGACTTAAGTACAAGATGACTGACTCTTCTTACTGACTATGTTTGGAGCCATTCCTGTGACACTAGTTATAGATTCCGATGCCTCATTTCAGGTTTACTGTATCCCTCTGACCTTCGTATTGACGAAGAAACACATTAATTGCATCGGAATAAAATTGAAAAGGGCACAATGCCGACTTAAGTACAAGAAGACTGACTCTTCTTAGTGTATATGTTTTGAACCATTCCTGTGACACTAGTTATAGATTTCGATGCTTCACTTCAGGTTTACTGTATCCCTTGGTCCTTCTTATTGACGATGAAACACAGAAATTGCATCGGAATTGAATACAAAAGACACAATGCCGACTTAATTACAAGAAGATTGACTCTTCTTACTGTCTATGTTTTGAACCATTCCTGTGACAAAAGGTCTCAATTCCGATGCTTCACTTCAGGTTTACTGTATCCCTCTGACAATCTTATTGACGATGAAACACAGAAATTGAATCGGAATTGAATACAAAAGGCACAATGCCGACTTAAATACAAGAAGATTCACTCTTCTTACTGACTATGTTTTGTACCATTCCTGTGACACTAGTTACAGATTCCGATGCTTCACTTCAGCTGTACTGTATCCCTTGGACCCTCGTATTGACGAAGAAACACTGAAATAGCATCTGAATTAAATACAAAAGGCACATTGCCGACTTAAGTACTAGAAGACTGACTCTTCTTACTGACTTTATATGAACCATTCCTGTGACACTAGTTATAGATTCCGATGCTTCACTTCAGGTTTTGTGTATCCCTTGATCCTTCTCATTGACGATGAAACACAGAAATTGCATCGGAATTAAATACAAAAGGCACAATGAATACTTAAGTACAAGAAGACGGTCCCTTATTACTGTCTATGTTTTGAACCATTCCTGTGACAAAAGTTATAGATTCCGATGTTTCACTTCAGGTTTACTGTATCCCTCTGACCTTCATATCAACGATGAAACACAGATAGTGCATCGGAATTAAATACAAAGGCACAATGCCGACTTAAGTACAGGCAGACTGACTCTTCTTACTGACTATGTGTTGAACCATTCCTGTTACACTAGTTAGAGATTCCGATGCTCCACTTCATGTTTACTGTATCCCTTGGACCTTCTTATTGACGATGAAACACAGAAATTGCATCGGAATTAAATAGAAAAGGCACAATGCCGTCTTAAGTACAAGCAGACAGACTCTTCTTACTGACTATGTGATGAACCTTTCCTGTGACATTAGTTATAGATTCCGATGCTTCACGTCAGGTTTAATGTATCCCTCTGACCTTCTTTTTGACGATGAAACGCAGAAATTGCATCGGAATTAAATAGAAAAGGCACAAAGTCGACCTAAGTACAAGAAGACTGACTCTTCATACTGTCTATGTTTTGAAACATTACTGTGACACTACTTATAGATTCCGATGCTTCACTTCAGGTTTACTGTATCCCTCTGACCTTCTTTTTGACGATGAAACGCAGAAATTGCATCGGAATTAAATAGAAAAGGCAGAATGTCGACTTAAGTACAAGAAGACTGCCTTTTCTTACTGACCATATCTTGATGCATTCCTGTGACACTAGTTATAGATTCCGATGCTTCACTTCAGGTTTACTGTATCCCTTGGACCGTCCTACTGACGATGAAACACAGAAACTACATCGGAATTAAATACAAAAGGCACAATGCCGAGTTAAGTACAAGAAGACTGACTCTTCTTACTGACTTTGTTTTGAACCATTCCTGTGACACTAGATATAGATTCCGATGCTTCACTTCAGGTATACTGTATCCCTTGGACCTTCTTATTGACGATGAAACTCAGAAATTGCATCGGAACTAAATGGAAATGGCACAATGGCGACTTAAGTACTAGAAGACTGACTCTTTCTACTGTCTATGTTTTGAACCATTCCTGTGACAAAAGTTCCAGATTCCGATGCTTCACTTCAGGTTTACTGTATCCCTCTGACCATCGTATTGACAATGAAACACAGAAATTGAATCGGAATTGACTACAAGAGGCACAATGCCCACTTAAATACAAGAAGATTGACTCTTCTTACTGACTATGTTTGAACCATTCCTGTGATACTAGTTATAGATTCCGATGCTTCACTTCAGCTTTACTGTATCCCTTGGACCCTCTTATTGACGATGAAACACTGAAATTGCATCGGAATTAAATAGAAAAGGCACAATGCCGACTTAAGTCCAAGAACACTGACTCTTCTTACTGACTATGTTTGGAGCCATTCCTGTGACACTAGTTATAGATTCCGATGCTTCATTTCAGGTTTACTGTAACCCTCTGACCTTCGTATTGACGATGAAACACAGTAATCGCATCGGAATTAAATTGAAAAGGGCACAATGCCGACTTACGTACAAGAAGATTGACTGTTCTTACTGTCTATGTTTTGAACCATTCCTGTGACCCTAGTTATAGATTCCGATGTTTTACTGCAGGTTTACTGTAGACCTTGGTCCTTCTTATTGACGATGAAACACAGAAATGGCATCGGAATTAAATACAAAAGGCACATTGAATACTTAAATACAAGAAGACGTACCCTTCTTACTGTCAATGTTTTGATCCATTCCTGTGACAAAAGTTATAGATTCCGATGCTTCACTTCAGGTTTACTGTATCCCTCTGACCTTCATTTCAACGATGAAACACAGATATTGCATCGGAATTAAGTACAAAAGGCACAATGCCGACTTAAGTACAAGAAGGCTGTCTCTTCCTTCTGTCTATGTTTTGAACGAATCCTGTGACATTAGTTATAGATTCCGATACTTCACGTCAGGTGTACTGTATCCCTTGGACTTTCGTATTGGTGACAAAACACAGAAATTGCATCGGAATTAAATAGAAAAGGCACAATGCCGACTTATGTACAAGATGACTGACTCTTCCTACTGTCTATGTTTTGAACCATTCCTGTGACACTAGTTAGAGATTCCGATGCTTCACTTCAGGTTTACTGTATCCCTCTGACCTTCTAATTGACGATGAAACACAGAAATTGCTTTGGATATAAATACAAAAGGCACAATGCCGAATTAAGTACATGTAGACTGAATCTTCCTACTGTCTATATTTGAACCATTCCTGTGACACTAGTTATAAATTCCGATGCTTCATTTCAGATTTACTGTATCCCTTGGACCTTCTTATTGACGATGACACACAGATAATGCATCGGAATTAAATACAAAAGGCACAATGCCAACTTAAGTACAAGAATACTGACTCTTCCTACTGTCTATGTTTTGAACCATTCCTGTGACACTACTTATAGGTTCCGATGATTCACTTCAGGTTTACTGTATCCCTCTGACCTTCTTTTTGACGATGAAACACAGAAATTGCATCGGAATTAAAAAGAAAGGGCACAATGTCGACTTAAGTACAAGAAGACTGACTCTTCTTACTGACTATACCTTAATCCATTCCTGTGGCTCTAGTTATACATTCCGATGCTTCACTACAGGTTTACTGTATCCCTTGGACCTTCATATTGACGATGAAACACAGAAACTACATCGGAATTAAATACAAAAGGCACAATGCCGACTTAAGTACAAGAAAACTGACTCTAGTTACTGACTTTGTTTTGAACCATTCCTGTGACACTAGTTATAGATTCCGATGCTTCACTTGGGCTTTACAGTATCCCTTGGACCCTCTTATTGACGATGAAACACTGAAATTGCATCGGAATTAACTAGAAAAGGCACAATGCCGACTTAAGTACAATAAGACTGACTCTTCTTACTGTCTATGTCTTGAACCATTCCTGTGACACTAGTTATAGATTCCGATGCTTTACGTCAGGTTTACTGTATACCTTGGTCCTTCTTATTGACGATGAAAAACAGAAATTGCATCGGAACTAAATTCAAATGGGACAATGCCAACTTAAGTTCAAGAAGACTGTTTCTTCTTACTGACTATGATTTGAACCATTCCTGCGACACTAGTTGTAGGTTCCGATGATTCACTTCAGGTTTACTGTATCCCTCTCACCTTCTTATTAACGATGAAACACAGATATTCCATCGGAATTAAATACAAAAGGCACAATGCCGAATTAAGTAGAAGAAGTCTGACTCTTCCTACTGTCTATGTTTGAACAATTCCTGTGACACTACGTATAGATTCCGATGCTTCACTTCAGGTTTACTGTATCCCTCTGATCTTCTTTTTGACGATGAAACACAGAAATTGCATCGGAATTAAATACAAAAGGCACAATGAATACTTAAGTACAAGAAGACGGACCTTTCTTACTGTCTATGTTTTGAACCATTCCTGTGACAAAAGTTCTAGATTCCGATGCTTCACTTCAATTTTAGTGTATCCCTGTGACCATCGTATTGACGATGAGACACAGAAATTGAATCGGAATTGTGTACAAAAGGCACAATGCCGACTTAAATACAAGAAGATTGACTCTTCTTACTGACTATGTTTTGAACCATTCCTCTGTGACTAGTTATAGATTCCGATGCTTCATTTCAGGGTTACTGTGTCCCTCTGACCTTCTTATTGACGATGAAACTCAGAAATAGCATCTAAATTAAATGCAAAAGGCACATTGCCGACTTAAGTACTAGATGACTGACTCTTCTTACTGACTTTGTATCAACCATTCCTGTGACACTAGTTATAGTTTCCGATGCTTCACTTCAGGTTTACTGTATCCCTTGGTCCTTCTTATTGACGATGAAACACAGAAATTGCATCGGAATTGAATACAAAAGACACAATGCCGACTTAAATACAAGAAGATTGACTCTTCTTACTGTCTATGTTTTGAACCATTCCTGTGACAAAAGTTATAGATTCCGATGTTTCACTTCAGGTTTACTGTATGCCTCTGACCTTCATATCAACGATGAAACACAGATAGTGCATCGGAATTAAATACAAAGGCACAATGCCGACTTAAGTACAAGCAGACTGACTCTTCTTACTGACTATGTGTTGAACCATTCCTGTTACACTAGTTATGGATTCCGATGCTCCACTTCATGTTTACTGTATCCCTTGGACCTTCTTATTGACGATGAAACACAGAAATTGCATCGGAATTAAATAGAAAAGGCACAATGCCGTCTTAAGTACAAGCAGACAGACTTTCTTACTGACTATGTGATAAAACCTTTCCTGTTACATTAGTTAGAGATTCCGATTCTTCATTTCAGGTTTACTGTATCCCTTGGAACTTCTTATTGACGATGACACACAGATAGTGCATCGGAATTAAATACAAAAGGCACATTGCCGACTTCAGTACTAGAAGATTGACTCTTCTTACTGACGTTGTATGAACCATTCCTGTGACACTAGTTATAGATTCCGATGCTTCACTTCAGGTTTACTGTATCCCTTGGTCCTTCTTATTGACGATGAAACACAGAGATTGCATCGGAATTAAATACAAAGGGCACAATGAATACTTAAGTACAAGAAGACGGACCCTTCTTACTGTCTACGTTTTGATCCATTCCTGTGACAAAAGTTATAGATTCCGATGCTTCACTTCAGGTTTACTGTATCCCTCTGACCTTCATATCAACGATGAAACACAGATATTGCATCGGAATTAAGTACAAAAGGCACAATGCCGACTTAAGTCTATGTTTTGAACGAATCCTGTGACATTAGTTATAGATTCCGATGCTTCACGTCAGGTTTACTGTATCCCTTGGACCTTCTTATTGGTGACAAAACACAGAAATTGCATCGGAATTAAATACAAAAGGCACAATGCCAACTCAAGTACAAGAATACTGACTCTTCCTACTGTCTATGTTTTGAACCATTCCTGTGACACTACTTATAGATTCCGTTGCTTCACTTCAGGTTTACCGTATCCCTGTGACCTTCGTTTTGACGATGAAACACAGAAATTGCATCGGAATTAAATACAAAAGGCACAATGAATACTTAAGTACAAGAAGACGGACCTTTCTTACTGTCTATGTTTTGAACCATTCCTGTGACAAAAGTTCTAGATTCCGATGCTTCACTTCAATTTTACTGTATCCCTCTGAACATCGTATTGACGATGAGAGACAGAAATTGAATCGGAATTGAGTACAAATGGCACAATGCCGACTTAAATACAAGAAGATTGACTCTTCTTGCAGTCTATGTTTTGAACCATTCCTGTGACAAAAGTTCTAGATTCCGATGCTTCACTTCAGGTCTACTGTATCCCTCTGACCTTCATATCAACGATGAAACACAGATGTTGCATCGGAATTAAATACAAAAGGCACAATGCCGATTTAAGTACAAGAAGACTGACTCTTCCTACTGTCTATGTTTTGAACCATTCCTGTGACACTAGTTATAGATTCCGATGCTTCATTTCAGATCTACTGTATCCCTTGGACCTTCTTATTGACGATGACACAGATAGTGCATCGGAATTAAATACAAAAGGCACAATGCCAACTTAAGTACAAGAAGATTGACTCTTCCTTCTGTCTATGTTTTGAACCATTCCTTTGACACTACTTATAGATTCCGATGCTTCACTTCAGGTTTACTGTATCCGTCTGACCATCTTTTTGACGATGAAACACAGAAATTGCGTCGGAATTAAATAGAAAAGGCACAATGCCGACTTAAGTACAAGAAGACTGACTCTTCTTACTGACTATGTTTGGAGCCATTCCTGTGACACTAGTTATAGATTCCGATGCCTCATTTCAGGTTTACTGTATCCCTTGGCCTTCTTATTGACGATGAAACACAGAAATTGCATCGGAATTGAATACAAAAGACAGAATGCCGACTTAAATACAAGAAGATTGACTCTTCTTACTGTCTATGTTTTGAACCATTCCTGTGACAAAAGGTCTCGATTCCGATGCTTCACTTCAGGTTTACTGTATCCCTCTGACAATCTTATTGACGATGAAACACAGAAATTGAATCGGAATTGAATACAAAAGGCACAATGCCGACTTAAATACAAGAAGATTCACTCTTCTTACTGACTATGTTTTGTACCATTCCTGTGACACTAGTTACAGATTCCGATGCTTCACGTCAGCTGTACTGTATCCCTTGGACCCTCGTATTGACGAAGAAACACTGAAATAGCATCTTAATTAAATACAAAAGGCACATTGCCGACTTAAGTACTAGAAGACTGACTCTTCTTACTGACTTTATATGAACCATTCCTGTGACACTAGTTATAGATTCCGATGCTTCACTTCAGGTTTTGTGTATCCCTTGGTCCTTCTCATTGACGATGAAACACAGAAATTGCATCGGAATTAAATACAAAAGGCACAATGAATACCTAAGTACAAGAAGACGGACCCTTATTACTGTCTATGTTTTGAACCATTGCTGTGACAAAAGTTATAGATTCCGATGTTTCACTTCAGGTTTACTGTATCCCTCTGACCTTCATATCAACGATGAAACACAGATAGTGCATCGGAATTAAATACAAAGGCACAATGCCGACTTAAGTACAGGCAGACTGACTCTTCTTACTGACTATGTGTTGAACCATTCCTGTTACACTAGTTAGAGATTCCGATGCTTCACTTCAGGTTTACTGTATCCCTCTGACTTGTTTATTGACGATGAAACACAAAACTGCATCGGAATTCAATTGAAAAGGGATCAATGCCGACTTAAGTACAAGAAGACTGACTCTTCCTACTGTCTATGTTTGGAACCATTCCTGTGACACTAGTTATGGATTCCGATGCTCCACTTCATGTTTACTGTATCCCTTGGACCTTCTTATTGACGATGAAACACAGAAATTGCATCGGAATTAAATAGAAAAGGCACAATGCCGTCTTAAGTACAAGCAGACAGACTCTTCTTACTGACTATGTGATGAACCTTTCCTGTTACATTAGTTAGAGATTCCGATGCTTCATTTCATGTTTACTGTATCCCTTGGAACTTCTTATTGACGATGACACACAGATAGTGCATCGGAATTAAATACAAAAGGCACAATGCCAACTTAAGTACAAGAAGACTGACTCTTCCTACTGTCTATGTTTTGAACCATTCCTGTGACAAAAGTTCCAGATTCCGATGCTTCACTTCAGGTTTACTGTATCCCTCTGACCATCGTATTGACAATGAAACACAGAAATTGAATCGGAATTGAGTACAAGAGGCACAATGCCGACTTAAATACAAGAAGATTGACTCTTCTTACTGACTATGTTTGAACCATTCCTGTGACACTAGTTATAGATTCCGATGCTTCACTTCAGCTTTACTGTATCCCTCTGACATTCTTGTTGACGATGAAACACAGAAATTGCTTTGGATATAAATACAAAAGGCACAATGCCGAATGAAGTACATGTAGACAGAATCTTCCTACTGTCTATATTTGAACCATTCCTGTGACACTAGTTATAAATTCCGAAGCTTCATTTCAGATTTACTGTATCCCTTGGACCTTCTTATTGACGATGACACACAGATAGTGCATCGGAATTAAATACAAAAGGCACAATGCCAACAAAAGTACAAGAATACTGACTCTTCCAACTGTCTATGTTTTGAACCATTCCTGTGACACTTCTTATAGGTTCCGATGCTTCACTTCAGGTTTACTGTATCCCTCTGACCTTCTTTTTGACGATGAAACACAGAAATTGCATCGCAATTAAAAAGAAAGGGCACAATGTCGACTTAAGTACAAGAAGACTGACTCTTCTTACTGACTATACCTTAATCCATTCCTGTGGCACTAGTTATACATTCCGATGCTTCACTACAGGTTTACTGTATCCCTTGGACCTTCATATTGACGATGAAACACAGAAACTACATCGGAATTAAATACAAAAGGCACAATGCCGACTTAAGTACAAGAAAACTGACTCTAGTTACTGACTTTGTTTTGAACCATTCCTGTGACACTAGTTATGGATTCCGATGCTTCATTTCAGGTTTACTGTGTCCCTCTGACCTTCTTATTGACGATGAAACTCAGAAATAGCATCTGAATTAAATGCAAAAGGCACATTGCCGACTTAAGTACTAGAAGACTGACTCTTCTTACTGACTTTGTATCAACCATTCCTGTGACACTAGTTATAGATTCCGATGCTTCACTTCAGGTTTACTGTATCCCTTGGTCCTTCTTATTGTCGATGAAACACAGAAATTGCATCGGAATTGAATACAAAAGACACAATGCCGACTTAAATACAAGAAGATTGACTCTTCTTACTGTCTATGTTTTGAACCATTCCTGTGACAAAAGTTCTAGATTCCGATGCTTCACTTCAGGTCTACTGTATCCCTCTGACCTTCATATCAACGATGAAACACAGATGTTGCATCGGAATTAAATACAAAAGGCACAATGCCGATTTAAGTACAAGAAGACTGACTCTTCCTACTGTCTATGTTTTGAACCATTCCTGTGACACTAGTTATAGATTCCGATGCTTCATTTCAGATCTACTGTATCCCTTGGACCTTCTTATTGACGATGACACACAGATAGTGTATCGGAATTAAATACAAAAGGCACAATGGCAACATAACTACAAGAAGATTGACTCTTCCTTCTGTCTATGTTTTGAACCATTCCTTTGACACTACTTATAGATTCCGATGCTTCACTTCAGGTTTACTGTATCCCTCTGACCATCTTTTTGACGATGAAACACAGAAATTGCGTCGGAATTAAATAGAAAAGGCACAATGCCGACTTAAGTACAAGAAGACTGACTCTTCTTACTATGTTTGGAGCCATTCCTGTGACACTAGTTATAGATTCCGATGCCTCATTTCAGGTTTACTGTATCCCTCTGACCTTCGTATTGACGAAGAAACACATTAATTGCATCGGAATTAAATTGAAAAGGGCACAATGCCGACTTAAGTACAAGAAGACTGACTCTTCTTAGTGTATATGTTTTGAACCATTCCTGTGACACTAGTTATAGATTTCGATGCTTCACTTCAGGTTTACTGTATCCCTTGGTCCTTCTTATTGACGATGAAACACAGAAATTGCATCGGAATTGAATACAAAAGACACAATGCCGACTTAATTACAAGAAGATTGACTCTTCTTACTGTCTATGTTTTGAACCATTCCTGTGACAAAAGGTCTCAATTCCGATGCTTCACTTCAGGTTTACTGTATCCCTCTGACAATCTTATTGACGATGAAACACAGAAATTGAATCGGAATTGAATACAAAAGACAGAATGCCGACTTAAATACAAGAAGATTGACTCTTCTTACTGTCTATGTTTTGAACCATTCCTGTGACAAAAGGTCTCGATTCCGATGCTTCACTTCAGGTTTACTGTATCCCTCTGACAATCTTATTGACGATGAAACACAGAAATTGAATCGGAATTGAATACAAAAGGCACAATGCCGACTTAAATACAAGAAGATTCACTCTTCTTACTGACTATGTTTTGTACCATTCCTGTGACACTAGTTACAGATTCCGATGCTTCACGTCAGCTGTACTGTATCCCTTGGACCCTCGTATTGACGAAGAAACACTGAAATAGCATCTGAATTAAATACAAAAGGCACATTGCCGACTTAAGTACTAGAAGACTGACTCTTCTTACTGACTTTATATGAACCATTCCTGTGACACTAGTTATAAATTCCGATGCTTCACTTCAGGTTTTGTGTATCCCTTGGTCCTTCTCATTGACGATGAAACACAGAAATTGCATCGGAATTAAATACAAAAGGCACAATGAATACTTAAGTACAAGAAGACGGACCCTTATTACTGTCTATGTTCTGAACCATTGCTGTGACAAAACTTATAGATTCCGATGTTTCACTTCAGGTTTACTGTATCCCTCTGACCTTCATATCAACGATGAAACACAGATAGTGCATCGGAATTAAATACAAAGGCACAATGCCGACTTAAGTACAGGCAGACTGACTCTTCTTACTGACTATGTGTTGAACCATTCCTGTTACACTAGTTAGAGATTCCGATGCTTCACTTCAGGTTTACTGTATCCCTCTGACTTGTTTATTGACGATGAAACACAAAACTGCATCGGAATTCAATTGAAAAGGGAATCAATGCCGACTTAAGTACAAGAAGACTGACTCTTCCTACTGTCTATGTTTGGAACCATTCCTGTGACACTAGTTATGGATTCCGATGCTCCACTTCATGTTTACTGTATCCCTTGGACCTTCTTATTGACGATGAAACACAGAAATTGCATCGGAATTAAATAGAAAAGGCACAATGCCGTCTTAAGTACAAGCAGACAGACTCTTCTTACTGACTATGTGATGAACCTTTCCTGTTACATTAGTTAGAGATTCCGATGCTTCATTTCATGTTTACTGTATCCCTTGGAACTTCTTATTGACGATGACACACAGATAGTGCATCGGAATTAAATACAAAAGGCACAATGCCAGCTTAAGTACAAGAAGACTGACTCTTCCTACTGTCTATGTTTTGAACCATTCCTGTGACAAAAGTTCCAGATTCCGATGCTTCACTTCAGGTTTACTGTATCCCTCTGACCATCGTATTGACAATGAAACACAGAAATTGAATCGGAATTGAGTACAAGAGGCACAATGCCGACTTAAATACAAGAAGATTGACTCTTCTTACTGACTATGTTTGAACCATTCCTGTGACACTAGTTATAGATTCCGATGCTTCACTTCAGCTTTACTGTATCCCTCTGACATTCTTGTTGACGATGAAACACAGAAATTGCTTTGGATATAAATACAAAAGGCACAATGCCGAATGAAGTACATGTAGACTGAATCTTCCTACTGTCTATATTTGAACCATTCCTGTGACACTAGTTATAAATTCCGAAGCTTCATTTCAGATTTACTGTATCCCTTGGACCTTCTTATTGACGATGACACACAGATAGTGCATCGGAATTAAATACAAAAGGCACAATGCCAACAAAAGTACAAGAATACTGACTCTTCCAACTGTCTATGTTTTGAACCATTCCTGTGACACTTCTTATAGGTTCCGATGCTTCACTTCAGGTTTACTGTATCCCTCTGACCTTCTTTTGACGATGAAACACAGAAATTGCATCGGAATTAAAAAGAAAGGGCACAATGTCGACTTAAGTACAAGAAGACTGACTCTTCTTACTGACTATACCTTAATCCATTCCTGTGGCACTAGTTATACATTCCGATGCTTCACTACAGGTTTACTGTATCCCTTGGACCTTCATATTGACGATGAAACACAGAAACTACATCGGAATTAAATACAAAAGGCACAATGCCGACTTAAGTACAAGAAAACTGACTCTAGTTACTGACTTTGTTTTGAACCATTCCTGTGACACTAGTTATAGATTCCGATGCTTCATTTCAGGTTTACTGTGTCCCTCTGACCTTCTTATTGACGATGAAACTCAGAAATAGCATCTGAATTAAATGCAAAAGGCACATTGCCGACTTAAGTACTAGAAGACTGACTCTTCTTACTGACTTTGTATCAACCATTCCTGTGACACTAGTTATAGATTCCGATGCTTCACTTCAGGTTTACTGTATCCCTTGGTCCTTCTTATTGTCGATGAAACACAGAAATTGCATCGGAATTGAATACAAAAGACACAATGCCGACTTAAATACAAGAAGATTGACTCTTCTTACTGTCTATGTTTTGAACCATTCCTGTGACAAAAGTTCTAGATTCCGATGCTTCACTTCAGGTCTACTGTATCCCTCTGACCTTCATATCAACGATGAAACACAGATGTTGCATCGGAATTAAATACAAAAGGCACAATGCCGATTTAAGTACAAGAAGACTGACTCTTCCTACTGTCTATGTTTTGAACCATTCCTGTGACACTAGTTATAGATTCCGATGCCTCATTTCAGGTTTACTGTATCCCTCTGACCTTCGTATTGACGAAGAAACACATTAATTGCATCGGAATTAAATTGAAAAGGGCACAATGCCGACTTAAGTACAAGAAGACTGACTCTTCTTAGTGTATATGTTTTGAACCATTCCTGTGACACTAGTTATAGATTTCGATGCTTCACTTCAGGTTTACTGTATCCCTTGGTCCTTCTTATTGACGATGAAACACAGAAATTGCATCGGAATTGAATACAAAAGACACAATGCCGACTTAATTACAAGAAGATTGACTCTTCTTACTGTCTATGTTTTGAACCATTCCTGTGACAAAAGGTCTCAATTCCGATGCTTCACTTCAGGTTTACTGTATCCCTCTGACAATCTTATTGACGATGAAACACAGAAATTGAATCGGAATTGAATACAAAAGACAGAATGCCGACTTAAATACAAGAAGATTGACTCTTCTTACTGTCTATGTTTTGAACCATTCCTGTGACAAAAGGTCTCGATTCCGATGCTTCACTTCAGGTTTACTGTATCCCTCTGACAATCTTATTGACGATGAAACACAGAAATTGAATCGGAATTGAATACAAAAGGCACAATGCCGACTTAAATACAAGAAGATTCACTCTTCTTACTGACTATGTTTTGTACCATTCCTGTGACACTAGTTACAGATTCCGATGCTTCACGTCAGCTGTACTGTATCCCTTGGACCCTCGTATTGACGAAGAAACACTGAAATAGCATCTGAATTAAATACAAAAGGCACATTGCCGACTTAAGTACTAGAAGACTGACTCTTCTTACTGACTTTATATGAACCATTCCTGTGACACTAGTTATAGATTCCGATGCTTCACTTCAGGTTTTGTGTATCCCTTGGTCTTCTCATTGACGATGAAACACAGAAATTGCATCGGAATTAAATACAAAAGGCACAATGAATACTTAAGTACAAGAAGACGGACCTTTATTACTGTCTATGTTCTGAAACCATTGCTGTGACAAAAGTTATAGATTCCGATGTTTCACTTCAGGTTTACTGTATCCCTCTGACCTTCATATCAACGATGAAACACAGATAGTGCATCGGAATTAAATACAAAGGCACAATGCCGACTTAAGTACAGGCAGACTGACTCTTCTTACTGACTATGTGTTGAACCATTCCTGTTACACTAGTTAGAGATTCCGATGCTTCACTTCAGGTTTACTGTATCCCTCTGACTTGTTTATTGACGATGAAACACAAAACTGCATCGGAATTCAATTGAAAAGGGATCAATGCCGACTTAAGTACAAGAAGACTGACTCTTCCTACTGTCTATGTTTGGAACCATTCCTGTGACACTAGTTATGGATTCCGATGCTCCACTTCATGTTTACTGTATCCCTTGGACCTTCTTATTGACGATGAAACACAGAAATTGCATCGGAATTAAATAGAAAAGGCACAATGCCGTCTTAAGTACAAGCAGACAGACTCTTCTTACTGACTATGTGATGAACCTTTCCTGTTACATTAGTTAGAGATTCCGATGCTTCATTTCATGTTTACTGTATCCCTTGGAACTTCTTATTGACGATGACACACAGATAGTGCATCGGAATTAAATACAAAAGGCACAATGCCAGCTTAAGTACAAGAAGACTGACTCTTCCTACTGTCTATGTTTTGAACCATTCCTGTGACAAAAGTTCCAGATTCCGATGCTTCACTTCAGGTTTACTGTATCCCTCTGACCATCGTATTGACAATGAAACACAGAAATTGAATCGGAATTGAGTACAAGAGGCACAATGCCGACTTAAATACAAGAAGATTGACTCTTCTTACTGACTATGTTTGAACCATTCCTGTGACACTAGTTATAGATTCCGATGCTTCACTTCAGCTTTACTGTATCCCTCTGACATTCTTGTTGACGATGAAACACAGAAATTGCTTTGGATATAAATACAAAAGGCACAATGCCGAATGAAGTACATGTAGACTGAATCTTCCTACTGTCTATATTTGAACCATTCCTGTGACACTAGTTATAAATTCCGAAGCTTCATTTCAGATTTACTGTATCCCTTGGACCTTCTTATTGACGATGACACACAGATAGTGCATCGGAATTAAATACAAAAGGCACAATGCCAACAAAAGTACAAGAATACTGACTCTTCCAACTGTCTATGTTTTGAACCATTCCTGTGACACTTCTTATAGGTTCCGATGCTTCACTTCAGGTTTACTGTATCCCTCTGACCTTCTTTTTGACGATGAAACACAGAAATTGCATCGCAATTAAAAAGAAAGGGCACAATGTCGACTTAAGTACAAGAAGACTGACTCTTCTTACTGACTATACCTTAATCCATTCCTGTGGCACTAGTTATACATTCCGATGCTTCACTACAGGTTTACTGTATCCCTTGGACCTTCATATTGACGATGAAACACAGAAACTACATCGGAATTAAATACAAAAGGCACAATGCCGACTTAAGTACAAGAAAACTGACTCTAGTTACTGACTTTGTTTTGAACCATTCCTGTGACACTAGTTATAGATTCCGATGCTTCATTTCAGGTTTACTGTGTCCCTCTGACCTTCTTATTGACGATGAAACTCAGAAATAGCATCTGAATTAAATGCAAAAGGCACATTGCCGACTTAAGTACTAGAAGACTGACTCTTCTTACTGACTTTGTATCAACCATTCCTGTGACACTAGTTATAGATTCCGATGCTTCACTTCAGGTTTACTGTATCCCTTGGTCCTTCTTATTGTCGATGAAACACAGAAATTGCATCGGATTTGAATACAAAAGACACAATGCCGACTTAAATACAAGAAGATTGACTCCTCTTACTGTCTATGTTTTGAACCATTCCTGTGACAAAAGTTCTAGATTCCGATGCTTCACTTCAGGTCTA